>NW_028270180.1:17709448-17880096 GCF_037043375.1 Chiloscyllium plagiosum
GACGATTCACAGGTAGTATACGTGAAGATTCACAGATAACATACATGAAGATTCACAGGTAATATACGTGAAGATTCACTGATAGCATACATGAAGATTCACTGGTAACATACGTGAAGATTCACAGGTAACATACATGACGATTCACAGGTAACATACGTGAAGATTCACAGATAGCTAACATGGAGATTCACAGGTAACATACATGAAGATTCACAGGTAACATACATGAAGATTCACAGATAGCATACATGAAGATTCACAGGTAATATACGTGAAGATTCACAGATAACATACATGAAGATTCACAGGTAATATACGTGAAGATTCACAGACAACATACATGAAGATTCACAGGTAACATACATGAAGATTCACGGGTAACATACGTGAAGATTCACAGATAGCGTACATGAAGATTCACAGGTAATATACGTGAAGATTCACAGGTAACATACGTGAAGATTCACAGGTAACATACATGAAGATTCACAGGTAACATACGTGAAGATTGACAGGTAACATACATGAAGATTCACAGGTAACATATGTGAAGATTCACAGATAGCATACATGAAGATTCACAGGTAACATATGTGAAGATTCACAGATAGCATACATGAAGATTCACAGGTAACATACATAAAGATTTACAGGTAACACATGTGAAGATTCACAGATAACATACATGACAATTCACAGGTAGCATACGTGAAGATTCACAGGTAACATATGTGAAGATTCACAGGTAACATATTTAGATTAGGTTTAGGTTACTTACAGTGTGGAAACAGGCCCTTCGGCCCAACATGTCCACACCGCCCCGCCGAAGCGCAACCCACCCATACCCCTACATTTACCCCTTACCTAACACTACAGGCAATTTAGCATGGCCAATTCACCTGACCTGCACATCTTTGGACTGTGGGAGGAAACCGGAGCACCCGGAGGAAACCCACGCAGACACGGGGAGAACGTGCAAACTCCACACAGTCAGTCGCCTGAGGCGGGAATTGAACCTGGGTCTCTGGCGCTGTGAGGCAGCAGTGCTAACCACTGTGCCACCGTGCTGCCCAATAAACATATGTAAAGATTCACAGATAACATACATGACAATTCACAGGTAGCATACGTGAAGATTCACAGGTAACATATGTGAAGATTCACAGGTAACATATGTGAAGATTCACAGATAACATATGTGAAGATTCACAGGTAATATACGTGAAGATTCACAGATAACATAATGAAGATTCACAGATAACATACATGAAGATTCACAGGTAACATACGTGAAGATTCACAGGTAACATAATGAAGAGTCACAGATAACATACATGAAGATTCACAGGTAACATACATGAAGATTCACAGGTAACATAATGAAGATTCACAGATAACATACATGACAATTCACAGGTAGTATACATGAAGATTCACAGATAACATACGTGAAGATTCACAGGTAACATATGTGAAGATTCACAGGTAACGTGAAGATTCACAGATAACATACATGAAGATTCACAGGTAACATACGTGAAGATTCACAGGTAACATACATGAAGATTCACAGGTAACATAATGAAGATTCACAGATAACATACATGAAGATTGACAGGTAACATACGTGAAGATTCACAGGTAACATACATGAAGATTCACAGGTAACATAATGAAGATTCACAGATAACATACATGAAGATTGACAGGTAACATACATGAAGATTCAGTAGAATGTACCAAGGCTCTTAGTGTTCAGGGAGCACTAAATAAGGTGATGGATTGCACAAATCTGGCAGCAGGTGATGGCCTACTGGATTTATTGCTAAATAATAAACCAGAGACCCAAGTAATGTTCTGAGGACCAAGTTCAAAACCTGCCACAGCAGATGAATTCAATAAAAACTGTAATTAAGAGTCTAAATGATGACTGTGAATCAATCGTCATTGAAAAAAACCATCTGGTAGAGGTGAGCACAGACTGCTTTATTTCCCCCTCCAATTCTATTTTAATTTCGCCCCTTCACTTTTTCATTCATGTACGCATTGCCCTTGAAGAGAGGGCCACTGCTTGTCACTGGCCACTCAGGTGTTTATTTTCTTTCTGGTGGAGGAATACAAACAAAGTTTTCTGCACTCTATGTTTCTTCACTGTGTCCTACACCTACACGTACATGAACTGGGTGCTTGGGAGAAGTAAGCACTACCACTATTTGGCAGCAGTGTGAGGAGGGATTCTTAAAAAAAATCCACCTGGTTCACTAACGTCCTTTTGGGAGGGAAACTGCTGTCCTTACCTGGTCTGACCTACATGTGACTCCAGACCCACAGCAATGTGGTTGACTCTTAACTGCCCTCTGGGGTAAGTAGGGAGGAGCAAAAAATGCTGGCCTAGTGAGCAACATCCTCTGAGTAGATAAAAGAACGGATGACCGCAAAATATTTAAACATTTAAGTATTATCAAGCAAGTCTAAATCTCTGATGGAATTTAATGCCAGTAATGGTTTAGTAAACAAGGCCGTATATGCATGAGAAAGCCATTAGCTGCATCTCTGTAACATAACTCTGGAAGTGTTGCATTGCAAATTAAACAGCTACACTGAAGCTCAGTCGTAGGTACTCAGCTGAGCCTGCAACTTTTATATTGTAGTGCAGCAGTTAACCAACCTCCTGCATCTTGAATATCACTGAACATTTTGTTGAAAACCATGACTCACGTGATAAAAATAAAACCCCACATTTTCCAAGAAGTGTATTTTTATTTTTACTTGCATTTCAATATTGTATGGTGAAAATTTTTAAAGATAGTGGAGAGGTCTCAGATCATGGGTGGGAAACTCGCAGTCCTTCAGTTACACTGGTCTGCAAAGCATCCCCCCAGAATTAGGTCCAGGGATGATGGCTTCCATTTTTAAGTGGGGCAATGGACAGCTGCCATCTTTGTGTGGGGCAATGGGCAGAGGGGCACGTGTTTCACAAGTTGAGCAGACATTAGAAGTGGAGCTTTGCAAAAATGTTCATATCACAATCTGACAATGACATTTGATTAATCAGGGCCTGGATGTTATTGGCCTTGGAAGTGAGAGCGGACCCTGTGTGGATTGGTGGACAAAGATGGCGGCTCAGGCCACAGGAGTGGCAAGGCCGAGTAAGTGATGAAGGGGAAGGTGTCTGGCGGCGGCAGCATTACAAGGGCAAGGGCACCTCCACCCACCCAAGGCCTCTCTGTGAGTGAGGAGCAGGTCCCAGGCCTTTATATTGTTTGATTTGTCTGGCTCTATATTCAGTGTTTCGGTTTATTTTGTGTTTTAAGATGGCATCAGAGACTGATGACACTAAACAACACTTTCCACTGTATTTGTAATAAATACACGTGAAAATAAATCGAATCATACCTAAAGGTTGCAATGGTTTTGCTGCAAATAGATTTCATCGCTAAAATGTCAAAAAAAAGTCATGATTTTGTGCAAAGTCTGTGGTGGCATTTTGTTGACAAGCAGCCAATTGCTGGGATCCCACTGGAAGACCTTCATCTCCCACACACAGAAACAGAGAGAATAGGACCAGGAGTAGACCACTTGCTCCGTCGAGCCTGCTCCGCCATACAATATAATCATGGTTGATCATCCAGCTCAGTACTATGTTCCAACTTTCTCCCTTTAACCCTAAGAACTATATCTAGCTCCTTCTTGAAAATGCTCAATGTTTTGGCCTCAACCACCTTCTGTGGCAGAGAATTCCAGAGGCTCCCCACTCTCTGGGTGAAGACACTTCTCCTCATTTCAGTCTCGACTAAACACAGGATCCTCAGGCTAAGGGCCGTGGTTCTGGACTCCTGAGTCACCAGGAACATCTTTCCTGTATTTATCCTATCTAGTCCTGTTTGAGGAAACATTTCTGTGGAGAATTCAGATTTGCAGTGGAAATGTGAATTGCTTCCACCTGAACTGAGGAATTTGGTGAAGTAACACTTACCAGCTGAGCAATAACGGCGAATATGTAAAGGGGAAATGAAGCCAGGAGCAGGAACCTCTGACCTTTTCAAAGATGGTAGAACATTTCTTTATTTGTTATTGGCTATTAAGGCCAGCATTTATTGCCCATCCCTAATTAAGGTAAGAGTCAACCTCATTGCTGTGGGTCTGGAGTCATATGTAGGCCAAACCAGGGAAAGATGGCAGGTTCCTTCCCTAAAGCAAACCAGGCAGGTTTTTCCTGACAATCGATTCATAGTTATCAATAGACTCTTAATTCCAGATTCTTATTCAATTCAAATTCCACCATTTGCCATGGCAGGATTTGAACCCAGGTCCCCAGATCATTATCTGGGTCTCTGGATTAGCAGTTCAGAGATAATACCACAAGGCCATCACCTCCCCTATTTAAGAGAATAGTTAAGAATCAACCACTTGCTGTGGAACTGAAGTCACATGTTGGTTAGACCAGGTAAGGACAGCAGATTTCCTGCCCTGAAGGACACTGGTGAAGCAAATTTTTTTTTTACAATAATTGATTATAGTTTTATAATTACCCTCCCTGAGGCTAGTTCTATGTTCCAAATGTATTAATTGGACATAATTTCCAGCTGCTACCATGGTAGGATTTGAACCCATGTCCCCAGAACACTTTAAACACAGTTAGCAGGTCTGGCAGAGTCTGTGGAGTAATAGAAACTCAACAGTGTTGAAACAGGCCATTCAGCCCATCGAGTACACAACAATCCTCCCACTCAGGTGCACACCCCTAGCCTAGCCCTGTAACCCTGCATCTCCCTTGCAGTTAAGAGTCATAGCTGTGGGTCTGGAGTCACATGTAGGCCAGACCAGGTAAGGATGGCAGTTTCCTTCCCTAAATTGAATCAGATGGGTTTTTCCTGACAATCAACAATGGATTCATGGTCATGATCATGATCCATCATCATCCACCTAGCCTACATATCCCTGAACACCATGGGCAATTTAGCATGGACAATCCACCTAACCTGTACATTTTTTGGACTGCAGTAGGAAACCGGAGCACCCAGACGAAACCCACACAGACACGGGGAGAAATTGCAAATCCCACACAAAAGGCTACCTGAGGGTGGAATTGAACCTGGGTCCCTGACGTTGTGAGGTAGTAGTGCTAACCACTGAGCCACCACGCATCACTGCCTCAGTGTGAAACAGAGTCAACATTTCAAGTCCTTTGGAAATGTAGGGGGCTGAAAAATGATGGTGAGGGTGCCAGGAGAAAAATGCTATTGAGAGTAAAGGAGTGATACAAGGTAATGCTAGGTGTTAATGGTAGATGGTAACTGGTCAGGTCTGTTAAGAACAAACCCACACAGGCAGGACCTAGCAGGGGGTGAGGGGAGAGGGACATAATCGAAATGGAAGCGAGAGTTACAGTCTGAAATTGTTGACTCCTGAAAGCTCTAGAGTGTCAAAGTGGAAAATGAAGTCCATTCTCCCAGGTTGAATATCAGCCCAGATCTCTGAATTATGCATCCAATAATATTGCCACGGTCTCCCCAGTTCGGCATAGGCCCTGTCTTCCATTCAGATTGATTTATTTCCTTTTTAAGAGATACAATTTCTCATCCTGTACCCTGCTGCCACTCCTGGTAAGGAAAAGGAGAGAGTTGGCACTTTGTTGTTCCTGAAGGAGAGCCAATCTGTGATTCACATGTGTCTAATCTCAGCGTCAGCTGACGATTCACAAACACTTTTCCATGCTGCTCATTCCAGGCGGTTCATATTTTACCTGGGGGGGTTTATCGAGTTTCCAATTGTTAGACTCATGCACTTTCTCATCGTATTGTTGGTAAACAACCAACCTACGTGATCTCCTCACAAAGGTTATATTTTCCTGCTGCTAGTTTAGATAGAGGGATTTTCTTCTGAATGAAAAGTTGTCTAATAATGGGCAGTTGTGTTTGTCTAAGGAAAGTGGGACAATTTACGATAAAATGAATTCAGATATAACACACTTCAATACATTGCACACTCCTCTACAGACAAAGATCACATGGTTCTCGATACCCCCTTCCCCCCACAGTCTGACCTAAGTACCCCCTCCTCAGCCCCAATATCCCCCTCAGCCCTGACTGGCCACTGCCCAACGGTCAGCCCTAATATCCCACTTCAATACTGACTTCCCTCCGGGCTCCAACAAACCGACCTCAATCCTAACACTCCCCTCCTGGGCTCTAATACTCCCTCCACAACCCCTCCTCGATCCCAACATTCCTTCCTCAACCCCAACACTCCCTCCATGACCCCTCCTCAACCCCAATTCTCCCTCCTTGACACCAATACTCCCTCCTCAACACCAACACTTGCTCCTCAACCCCAACACTCCTTCCATGACACCTCCTTGACCCCAATACTCCTTCCTTAACCCCAATACTCCCTCCTCAATCCCAACATTCCTTCCTCAACCCCAATACTCCGTCTTCAACTCATACCCTCCCACTTCAACACCATCACTCCCACTTTGACCCCACCACTTCCTCCTTGATCCCCCTTTGACCCCAACACTCCTTCCACAACCCCATCACTCCCACCTTGACCCCACCAATCCCTCCTCGACTCCTCCTTGACCCCAACACTGCTTCCTCTCCCTTCCTCAACCCCATCACTCCCACCTTGAATCCATTAGTCCCTCCTCGACCCCAACACTCTTTCCTTTCCCTTCCTCGACTGCAACACTCCCTCCTTGATCCCATGACTCCCTGCTCGACCCCTCCTCAAAACCAATACTTCCTCCTCTCCCTTCCTTGACCTCAACTCTCCCTCCTTAACCCCGACATTCCCTCCTCGACCCCTCCTTGATCCTAGCACTCCCTCCCTGACCCCCCTCAACCTCAACTCTCCCTCCTCAATCCCAACATTCCCTCCTCGACCCTTCCTTGATCCTAGCACTCCCTCCTCCACCCCACCTTCAAACTCAACTCTCCCTCCTCGACCCCAACCCTCCCTCCTTGACCTCAACACTCTCACCTCTACTGCAAAACACTGCCCACAGTGCTAACTCTTCCACCTCCTCAATTATTAACGCAGAGATCCAGGTAATGTTCTGGGGAACTGGGTTCGAATCCCACCACAGCAGATGGTGAAATTTGAATTCAATAAATATCTAGAATTAAGAGTCAAATGTTAACCATTGTCAATTGTTGGAAAAACCCATCTGGTTCACTAATACGCTTTAGGGAATGAAACTATCATCCTTACTTTTTCTGGCTGTCATGTGACTCCAGACACATGGAAGGGCAATAAATGCTGGCGAGCCAGTGCAGCCCATGTCCCAATGAAGTAAAAAAAAGGTGGAGAAGGCTCGATGGGCCGAATGGCCTGTATATTTGTATAATTTTGTTCATCCAACAAATCACTTTAGCATTACAGAAAAGATGTTCAGAAATGTTTTTAAAAATAATAAACCTGCCTTTCTTCATTTACTTTCATTTTATCTGTAATAAACTGAAGATAATTTTTGCTGTGGCTTTCTTATATCTTTGGAAATGTGTGTGGGGTCTATTAGTTTAATGGCCTAGAGTACACTAGAGGAAGAATTCAAAATGAATGCTTAAATAAAAACCTTGCTTGTTTTATCTCAAATGAGAAGTAACTGATATATTTATCTCTGCCCAGTTCCACATGTGGTAACAGAAGCTGACTTAGAATTCTTCAGGGTGATCCTTATATAAACTTTGTTGCTTGAATGACCTTCTCATTTCAAGTAAGATACACTGCTCAAAACCAATGTATTATTCAACTGAACAGGATTTAATTTCTTCTTTTGATATACTGAACAACAACAACTTGCATTGATGCAGCACCTCAAAGGCATTTCATAAGGACATTATAAAATAATATTTGACACCAAACTACATAAAATGCACAGGGTCAGGTGGCCAAAAGTATGTTCTAAGACTTAAGGAGAATCTTAAAGGATGAGAGGGAGATAGAGACGGAGAGTGTTTTCATGAAGGATTTCCAGAGTTTAGAACCCAGGTAGCTGAAGGCACCAATAATCAAATAATCAAAATCAGGAAGTGCCGAGGATAAAGGATGGTTATGGGACTGTAAGTATTCCAGAGGGTGAGAGGGATGGCCATCTTAAAATTGAAACATTGCTTAAACAAGGTCAGCAAGCATAGTGGTGGTGGTCGAATGGGGCTTGACATGATCATGAGTATGGGCTTCAGAGTTTTGATTACCTCAAGGTTATAGAATCCCTACAGTGTGGAAGTAGGCCCTTCAGCCCATCAAGTTCACACCAACCCTCTAAAGAGCCTCCCACCCATACCCTATTCCTGTAACCCTGCATTTCCCACAGCCAATCCACCTAACTTGCACATTTTTGAACTGTGGGTGCAAACCCATGCTGACAGGCAGAAGAACATGCAAAATCACCTGAGGCTGGAATTTAACCCAGGTCCCTGGCACGATGGGGCAGCTGTGCTAACCACTGAGCCACTTTACCACCCAAATGTGCTGGGTGAAGTATTTGAGATCAGACAGCACTGCTTTGACACAGCTGAGTTTCGAGTTAATCGAGGAATGAATGAGGGAGGATTTAATCAGCTTGAGCTGAGATGGGACAGAGCAAGAGATGTCAAGTAGATGGCAATAAACTACCTTAATAATGGTGCTGACAGCTAGTCAGATACACACCTCAGGATCAAATCTAACACCAAGTCCATCTTTGACACCTGTTCGCATATGAGAACATCACCCTTATTAGAACACAGAACTGCAAACACCAAAGATCTGAAACAAAAACAGAAAGTGCTGGAGAAACTCAGTAGGTCTGGCAGCATCTGTGGAGAGAGAAATTGAGTTAACAGTTCACGTCCAGCAATTCTGCTGCCTGACCTACTGTGTTTCTCCAGAACCCTGCGTTTTTGTACCACCTTAGTTAAGTGTGATGATCAGTCTTCAATTCTGGTTTCTCGGATTCATGTTGAGATTGAGTTTGTACTGGACATTGGTGAGACCTCTTCTGGAGCGCTGTGTCCAGTTCTGGTCTCCCTGTTATAGGAAGGATATTATTAAACTGATGCGGGTTCAGAAAAGATTTATCAGGATATTGCTGGGAATTAAGGGTTTGAGTTATAAGGAGAGGCTGGATAGGCTGGGTCGTTTTTCACTGGAGCATGGGAGGTTGATGCGTGACCTTCTAGAGGTTTATAAAACCATGAGGGGTATAGATAAGGTGAATGGCAGTTGTCTCTTCCCTCAGGTGGGGGATTTTAAGACTGGGGCATATTTTTAAGGTGAGAAAAGAAAGGACCTGAGGGGCAACATTTTTACACAGATAGTGGTTCATGTGTGGAATAACCATCAGAAGATAGATGGATGTGGATACAGTTACAACATTTAAAAGACATTTGGATAAGTAGAGTCGTAGAGCATGGAGACAGGCCCTCTGGCCGTCTGGCCAACCAAAATGTCCATTCACGCGAGGCCCATTTCCATGCACTTGGCCCATATCCTTCTAAACCTTTCCTATCCATCTATTTGTCCAAATGCCTTTTAGATGTTGTTACATGAATAAGAAAGGTTTGGACGGATATAGGCCAGGAGCAGGCAGGTGAGACTAGTTTAGTTTGGGAACTTCGTCAGGATGGACTGGTCGGACCAAAGGGTCTGTTTCTGGGTGGCACAGTGGCTCAGTGGTTAGCACTGCTGCCTCTCAGTACCAGGAACCCGGGTTTGATTCCAACCTCCGGCAACTGTCTGTGTGGAGTTTGCACTATAGGAAGGATGTTGTGAAACTTGAAAGGGTTCAGAAAAGATTTACAAGGATGTTGCCAGGGTTGGAGGATTTGAGCTAGAAGGAGAGGCTGAACAGGTAGGGGCTGTTTTCCCTGGAGTGTCAGAGGCTGAGGAGTGGCCTTATCGAGGTTTATAAAATTTTGAGGGGCATGGATAGGGTAAATAGACAAAGTCTTTTCCCTGGGGTTGGGGAGACCAGAACTAGAGGGCATAGGTTTAGGGTGAGAAGGGGAAGATATAAAAGAGACCTAAGGGGCAACCTTTTCACGCAGGGAGTGGTATGTGTACGGAATGAGTTGCCAGAGGAAGTGGTGGAGGCTGGTACATTTAAAAGGCATTTGGATGGGTATATGAATAGGAAGGATTTGGAGGGATATGGGCCGGGTGCTGGCAGATGGGACTAAATTGGGTTGGGATATCTGGTCGGCATGGACGGGTTGGACCGAAGGGTCTGTTTCTGTGCTGTACATCTCTATGACTCTATGACTCTAAGTATGTAGTAACCTACTCATTAGGTCTGTGTACAGTTCCGGTTGCCCCATTCTGGGAGAGAGCGCAGAAGAGGATTTACAAGAATGGTTCCAGGGATGAGATGAGGGTAGACTGAAGAAGCTGGGACTGTTCTCTTTGGTGAGAAAAAGCTGCAAGGAGATCTGAGAGACGTTTTCGAAATCATGAACAGGCTGGATAGAAAAAGTAGGGAGAAACTGTTCCCACTCGTAAATTGAAAAATAAGAGGGCGTAGTTTTAAAGTGATTTGCAAAAGAAGCAAGCATGAAGTCTTTCACCTAGCAAGCAGTTAGGGTCTGGAAGGCACTGTCTGGCAATGTGGTGGAGGCAGGTTCAATCGAAGCACTCAAGAGATATTGGATGATCAATAATGTGCAAGGATATGGGGACAAAGCAGTTTTGGTCATGATGCTCATTTAATGATGGGCCAAATGGTCTCTTCCTGTACCAATTCTGTGTTTCTGTGTGGAGGTGGGCATACAATCTAAAGCTATTTCCAGTACTATTGAATGGGAAATGTTTTCTTACATGATTATGGTGTTCTCATCTCATTACATACACATGCGCAGGGAAAATGCCACACGTTATGAGCAAGAGGTTCTGCCCCCACCCCAACCACCTAGTCCATCCAGGCTCCAGCTTCTGGGCACCAAATGTAAAGGGCACCCAGACCGGAACCCAGGAGCACCACTTACCCTCTGCCCATCAGCCATTGCCACCCATCTGTGCAGATGTCCAAGACTGGTCTAAAAATACCACCACCATTGTTCAGCTGGATATTTCTCCTGAAGGCTGTCCAGGACAGAAGGAAACGAGCGGCCATTCCAAATGATGTAGGCAGTTTGGACAGAGGTGGCTGTGGAGGCCAGTGCTCTTGGGTGACTAAAAGACTCTAGCTTCAGAGGGCAAGTGATCTGCTGCCCTCCGTCAGGGTATGTTGCGCTGTGTATTGAATGGTTCATGCCCTTATGAGTGTCAGTTCGTATTGTAGGGTCACTATTGCAGAGGGCCATCACATGCAAGGTTGGTGTAAGATTGGACCACAAGATATGGGAACGGGCTGAGGTCATTTAGCCCACCAGGTCTGATCTACCATTCAGTGAGATCATGGTTGCTCTGATAACCCTCAACACCTTGTCAATCAAAAATCGAACTCATAGCACCATAAGTGATAGCAACAGAAGTCAGCCATTCAGCCCATTAAGTCTGTTCCACCATTCAAAGATTGTGGCTAATCTGATCATGCTTAAATCCAGTCTCCTGCTTTTCCCCCCATAACTTTCAATAGCTTATCAATCAAAAATCTAACAAAACCTTGAATCACCCGGCCTTTGGTTAAGAATTCTAACAAAGCTCTGTGGGAACTATAAAAAAACCTCTTCAGCTCCATCTGAGAGAAAGAGGTAATGCTGTGAGATGAGATGGATGGACAGAGGGATTGAAAGAGGGAAGGACAAGAGGACACCTATATTGATGGGGGAAATGGCGCAGTGCAGATGGGGAGCTAAGAGGGCGTGTAGATCAAATGTTAAATTTACAAGCATAGAACACTACAGCACAGCAACAGATCCTTCAGCATACCATGTCTGTTACGAACATGATGCCATTCTAAACTAATCCCATCTGCCTGCACATGGGCTGTAACCCTCTATTACCTAAAACACCATCTGTTCCCTAAATAGTGTCAGGAAAGAAGGCCTCAGATGAAACGTGCAGTAAAAATAGGAGGGGCCTGAGATCTGTTTGCATATGTTCCAGCACCATGCAAGTACGCTGAACCGAGGGAAATGAAACTGAAACTGGAAAATACTGTTGCGTGAGCACTTGGTAAGTCCTTACCACTAATAGGGAGCACTCATTGTAGAGTGAAGGTGAGTAAGCTCTATCAACTCCCAACAACAAAATCCTGTGGTTTCATCCTGAGGTGAAAGGAAGTTTTGAGACTGTACAATATAGCGGCACACGTAGGCCATCCTGAAGAAGGGCTTTTGCCCGAAATGTCGATTCTCCTGCTCCTCGGATGCTGCCTGACCTGCTGTGCTTTTCCAGCACCACACTCTCAACCTACATTCAGCCCATCACATCTGATAAGCCGTTCAAAGAGACTGTGGCTGATCTGATAATCCTCAGCTCCATTATCCAGCCATTTCCCATAAAGCTCAATTCGCTTACTGATTAGAAATCTGTTAATCTCAACCTCGAATTACTTCACAACCCAGCCTCAACAATCGTCTATAGTAAAAAAAAGTTTCACTGCACTCAGAGAGAAGAAATTTCTCCTCATTTCTGTCTTAAATGTGCAACACCTTATTCCAAGATGATGTCCTCTGGTGTTGCAAGGGGAAGCAACTTTTCTGGATCTACGCTGTCAAGTCTCCTCAGAATCCTGTATTTTTCAATAAGGTCAACTCTCATTATTGTATATTTCCAATGAGCATAGGCCCAATCTACTTAACCTCACATAGTAAGACAGTTTTCCATACTCGGGATCCACATTATGAACTTACTCTACGTTGCCTCCATGCCAAGCCATATCAATAATAGCCAAGATGTGGAGGAGCTGGTGTTGGACTGGGGTGGATAAAGTTAAAAACCACACAACACCAGGTTATAATCCAACAGGTTTATTTGAAAGTACAAGCTTTCGGAGCACTGCTCCCTCGTCAGGTAGCTACCTGACAAAGGAGCAGTGCTCCGAAAGCTTATACCTCCAAATAAACTTGTTGGTCTATAACCTGGTGTTGTGTGGTTTTTAACTTTGTACACCAATCATAGGCATTGTGACGCTGGTCAGCATGAGGCTGTGCAGGAGCATTCCCAGGGCCCTGTGTCTGAAAGTTAAGGACAATGGGAACAAACAGCTTGCTGAGGATTCCAAGGTTGTAGGGCTGAGTCACGGGGGATAATCAAAGGTCAGCTACCAAGATCTTCCAGCTGGCAGAAGAATGGAAAAGGGAAACCAGTCATAGGTCATGGTAAAAAGTTGCCATAGTCTTCACAGACATAGGGCTGCTGTCTCATTAGAGAGTAACACACACAATTAGAGACAAAAAAAACTGCAGATGATGAAACCCAAAGTGGACAGGCAGAAGGCTGGGAGAACACAGCAAGTCAGGCAGCATCAGGAAGTGTAGAACCCTGAATGTTAACTTCTCCAGTCCCTGATGCTGCCTGGCTTGCTGTGTTCTCCCAGCCTCCTGCCTGTCTACACACATACAATTGGCAGAAGTTTAACTTGAGAATCACCATGTCTCAACCAAGGGGAAACGTTGAGAAGGAAAATCCTTCCTGGTTACCTCAGCCAATGCAGGAATTGAACCCACACTCTTAGATTCACTCTGTGTCAAAAATCAGCCATCCAGCCAGTTGAGCTAACCATCCTCTCATTGATTACAGAGGCTGTCCCTCACTAGGTGGGGGTTGCTAGAGGACAGGCTTTCACCCAGTGCACGAACAGCCTGATAAAGACCCAATTGGTTATGTCAATATCTCGAATGGAGAACAAACATTTCCTCCTGATATCTCTTCAGAGGTCAGTAATTCCACGTCGGAGGTTTGTCCAACTTAACCCAGCAGCAATACGGAGGATGAATGGCCAATGCCAGCTGCAGCTGGGGATGGGAAAGAAGGGTCTTCAGCACTGTAGGGCTCTTTGCCATGAAAGGATCTGCTGATGGTGTTAGCAATTACATCATTGAATTGTTACAGCTTAGGAGGCCACCATTTAGCCCATTGTGCCTACACTGGCTCTTCCAGTGAGCACCATCACCTACAGATTACTGAAAGGCAATGCTGATGTGATTAGGGATGCTGTCACCTCAATCCGGCGTGAGATCTGGCGTTGAGGGTCATCAGGAGAAAGTGAGGTCTGCAGATGCTGGAGATCAGAGCTGAAAATGTGTTGCTGGAGAAGCGCAGCAGGTCAGGCAGCATCCAAGGAACAGGAGAATTGACGTTTCGGGCATAAGCCCTTCTTCAGGAAATGTTGAGGGTCATCAGGTCATCTATGACCTCATTAAACGGTTGAGCGGGCTTGATGGGCTGAATGACCTAGATATGCTCTTATTATAGTCCCATGGATTCATCTCTCCTCAGAATGAAATGGATCATGGGCCATGGTTGGGATTTTGGGGTTGGGAGTGGGCAGAACTCATGTCGGTTCATTCTATACAGGGCTGCTTCCCTTCAGTGCAAAGATCTTAATGGAGTGCTCACACAGTACTGTTCTTCAGGTTTTGGCTAATGAATAGCAAGAAACATTCATAGACCACATGCTATGACCATCGTCAGCATGAGAGATTATAAACAAGAACAAAAATTGCTGGAAAATCTCAGCAGGTCTGACAGCATCTGTGGACAGAAAGCAGAGTTAACACTTTGGGTGTTCCAGTGACCCTTCTACAGAACAGGGTGTATCTTTGTTTCTGATTTCAACACCCGCAGTTGTTTGGTTTTTATGAGAGAATGTAAATGTAAATGTCTCCTCTTAACATGCAATGGCATTAAAATTGCTAAGTCTACCACCATCCGTATCCATGCTGAAATAGAATGGAAAAACCATGTTATCATGTGTGTCTGTGCATAAGTCATTGAAGGTAGCATGTGGAGAGAGAGAGATTAATTATGAATACAATATCCTAGACTTTATTAATAGGGTCATAAACTACAAGAGCAAGAAGGTTATACTAAACCCACGTAAAATACTAGTTAATCCTCAGTTGGTGTATTGTGTGAAGCTGTAATGGAGTGATTGTAACCAGGTCAGCCATTGGACACCACGGAATATGAGATCTTTGATTGGGGTTGTTAATCTGGTCCAAACAGGGACCCCTAGCTGACAGATAAAAAGGGGAGTGTTAACCGGAAGGTGGGTAGGGACGGGCTGCCTTAGAGCGGTCGGAAGGTGGGAGGGGTGGGGGCTTGCTGGGTCTGTACTGTCTGCACTTTTGTATGTAACGGTATTGTCTAATGTATAAATGTCATTGTCACTGTCTTGTCACATGTGGAACTGGGATTTGAGATTTGTCCTCCTCTCCCTGTAAAATGGTTGAACGGTAGGGTTCGGGGCCTAGCTTTGCTGCTCCTCTCCCTTGTAAAACTGCTGTCTTTTGTGTACAGCTGTCAATGTTTTTTGTAAACTGTTTTGTATTTTGTTTAATAAAATAAAAAAAAAGGGGAGTGTTAGCCGGAAGGTGGGTAGGGACGGGCTGCCTTAGAGTGGTCGGAAGGTGGGAGGGGCGGGGGCTTGCTGGGTCTGTACTGTCTGCACTTTTGTGTGTAACAGTATTGTCTAATGTACAAATGTCATTGTCACCGTCTTGTCATATGTGGAACTGGGATTTGTGGTTTGTCCTCATCTCCTTATAAACTGTTTCAACGGTAGGGTTTGGGGCCTAGCTTTGCTGCTCCTCTCCCTTGTAAAATTGCTGTCTCTTGTGTACAGCTGTAAATGTTTTTGTAAACTGTTTTGTAATTTGATTAATAAAATAAAAAAAAGGGAGTGTTAGCCGGAAGGTGGGTAGGGACGGGCTGCCTTAGAGTGGTCGGAAGGTGGGAGGGGCGGGGGCTTGCTGGGTCTGTATTGTCTGCACTTTTGTATGTAACAGTATTGTCTAATGTACAAATGTCATTGTCACTGTCTTGTCATATGTGGAACTGGGATTTGAGGTTTGTCCTTACCTCCCTGTAAAATGGTTGAACCGTAGGGTTTGGGGCCTAGCTTTGCTGCTCCCCTCCCTTGTAAAATTGCTGTCTCTTGTGCACAGCTGTAAATGTGTTTGTAAACTGTTTTGTAATTTTATTAATAAAATAAAAAAAGGGGAGTGTCAACAGGTCCAGGCAGCGGGCCGTGGAGGGGGGTTTTTAGGGCCAACTGCCTGCCCTTCTTCCGCGGTTACTTTAGGGCCCGGGTGTCCTTGGAGAAGGAGCACGCGGTCTCCACCAACACCCTGGAGTTGTTCAGAGAGAGGTGGGCGCTGCAGGAAGTGGAGTGTATTATTTCCCCATCCAACTCTATTTTGATTTAATCCCTGCCCTCCCCTTCACTGTTTGATCACACAGCATTTCCCTTTGATGTGAAGGGCACTGCTTGTCACTGGCCACTTGGGTGTTTCCTTTCTTCCTGGTGGTGGAAACTGAATAAAGATTCATGCACCTTGTGTCTTTCACTGTGTCTCACGCCTGCACACACACAACATGGCTGCTGGGGAAAAAAATAAGCACTACCGCAGTTAGGTGGTAGTGTGGGGGTAAGAGAAAAAAATAAAATAAACAAAAAAGGGAGTGTCAGAGGATAAGGCCAAGAGATTTGATTGAAGTTTTCAAAATCATGAGGGGTCTGGATAGATTAGACAGGGAGAAACTGTTCCCACTTGTAAATAGAACATAGAACATTACAGCGCAGTACAGGCCCTTCGGCCCTCAATGTTACTGTGTCAAGAATGAGATGGCACATGTTTAAAGAGATTTGCAAAAGATGTTCAGTGCAATGTGAGGGGGAAAAAGACTTTAACACAACAATACTAGCAGATTAGTTGGCCATTCGTTCACCTTATTCAATCTTGGTGGAATGTTGCAGTGTCCAATCTTGCCACAGAATTTAGAGTGCATCATAAACCATTTGTTGTGTCCACGTTGGCTCTCCACAAGAACAACTCAGCTGGTCCCACTAGCCCGCCTTTTTCCTATAACCCTGCAATTTTCTTTTCTTTTCAAATATTTGTCCAATTTACTTTTGAAGCAACATTTGAATCTACCATAAAAGCAGAAATCACCAGAGAAACTCAGCAGGTTGGCAGTGTCCACGGAGAGAGAAACAACATTAACATTTTGAGTTTATTGACCCTTTGTCAGAATTCCAGAAATTGAATCTGCCTCCTTAGCACAGTGTTCTAAATTGAAACTTAGGCTGAACGATTTTTTTCCCCATGCTTGCAATTACTCCCTTTGCCATTCACCTTAAACTGGTATCTATGGCTCTCGAACTTTTCTGCAAGTGGGAACAGTCTCTGTATAGATCCTGCATGATTTTTGAATACCTGTGTAAATGCTCATAACCCTCTCCTCCCTGCCTTAATAACATATTCAAGTAACTTAAGTACCTCATTGCTGACACTTGTTTTTAATTAATTCATGGGACAGCTGTCTAGGCCAGCATTTATTGTCCATCCATAATTACCCAATAGACAGCTAAGTGTCTACTCGGAGAAAGTGAGGACTGCAGATGGTGGAGAGTCAGAGTTGAAAAGTGTGGCACTAGAAATGCAGAGCAGGAGAGTCAATGTTTTGGGCAAATGCCCTTCATCAGGAATCACATGGGTAAGAATGGCAAAATTCCTCCTATAAAGGACATTAGTGAGCCAGATAGGTTTCAGCAACAGTAGTTACATGTAATACTGCTTACATAATTCTGAAGACTGGTCACTGGCCCTGAAATATTAACTCTGCTTTCTCTCCACACTGTTGGGTTTTTCCCAAACAATTTGATTTTTCTTGTTGAAAATCACAACACCAGGTTATAATCCAACAGGTTTATTTGGAAGCACTAGCTTTAGGAGCACCAAAAAAGAGAAAATGCTGCATTGAGCTTTGGCAAAGGGTCAGTTAGACTCGAAACATCAGCTCTTTTCTCTACTTACAGATGCTGCCAGACTTGCTGAGATTTTCCAGCATTTTCTGGTGAAGGGTGGAAGGTATAGGGGAGATGTCAGGGGTGGGTTCTTTACCCAGAGAGTGGTGGGGGCATGGAATGCGCTGCCTGTGGGTGTGGTAGAGTCGGAATCATTGGCGACCTTTAAGCGGCATTTGGATAGGTACATGGATGGGTACTTAATCTAGGTTAGAAGTTCGGCACAACATCGTGGGCCGAAGGGCCTGTTCTGTGCTGTATTGTTCTTTGTTCTATGTTCTCTCTTTTGGTTTCAGATTCCAGCATCTGCAGTAATTTGCTTTATCCAGCTTTAGGAGCATTGTTCCTTCATCAGGTAATTATGAAGGAGCAGTGCTCAGAAAGCTGGTGCTTTCCTGTTGGACTATAATTTGGGTGTTGTGTGATTTTTAACTTTGTACGTCCCATTCCAACACCAACGTCGCCAAATCATGATTTTTTTGTGTGTGTGAGACATGCATTGGTCCCAGCTCCCTGTACCCCTCTTTCTAAATGTCTTTGCTGATTTGGACTAGGAATCATTTTGTGGTGCCCTAAGGAGGCATGAGGACTCTGCATCAATGCAAATAGTATCTTTAAAAGCCAACGCATAACTTGCAAGCCAACCCAGCAAGAATGCTAGTCTTGCAGAAACACAACCTCTTGCTCACTTTGAGTAGCACGGAGACCCCGCCCCCTCGCCTGTCAATCACAGTGCCACTGACGTCACGAGCCCAAACAAAACAATAAACTGATGAGAATTAAACCCAAAACAGACAGCGGGGAAATATATGTTTCATAAAAAGCCGGCGTGGCGCGGCGCCTGCGAGATAAATAATTTGTCCGTTGTTTTATTTGTTTGTCGGTGCGGCCCATGATGCCCCGCGAGGTTATATAAGCGGGCGGCGGAGGCGCAGCGGCCGCTGAAGGTTCTGGAAGGTGGAGGGAGCGGGTCAGAGCGGTACGGCGCACGGTAAAGCGGGCACCGCAGAGTAGGTACTGACACTCCGGCCACGGCCCGATGGGAGGGCAACTACTGCTGCCGCTGCCAGCATAACCCAGCGAGCGGGCTCAGTCTGCGGCCGGATGGTGAGGAGCTCCGTCGAACGGATACTCAACAGCCACTACTTCGGAAAAGAAAGAGACAAGAGCCCAGCCGGCAACATGATAAACACGCAGGAGAGGTGAGGGGGGAGGTGGGGGCAGGTGAGGGGGGAGGTGGGGGGAGGGGAGGGGGGAGGTGGGGGGAGGTGGAGAGGGGAGGGGGGAGGTGGAGAGGGGAGGGGGGCAGGGGGAGGGGGTGGAGGGGGGCAGGAGAGGAGGTGGAGGGGGGCAGGAGGGGGAGGAAAATTATGGGGGTGAAAATGGTGGGGGTTGGAGGGGGGAGGGGGAGGGGCAGGAGAGGTGGAGGGGGGAGGAGGAGGGGGGAGGGGCAGGAGAGGTGGAGGAGGAGGGGGGAGGGGCAGGAGAGGTGGAGGAGGAGGGGGGAGGGGCAGGAGAGGTGGAGGAGGAGGGGGGGAGGGGCAGGAGAGGTGGAGGAGGTTGAGGGGGGCAGGAGAGGTGGGGAGGGGGCAGGAGAGGTGGGGAGGGAGCAGGAGGGGAGAAAGAGGCGGGGAGGGGGCAGGAGAGGGAGGGGGAAGAAAATTATGGGGGTGAAAATGGTGGGGTGGGTATCACTTGGATGAAGGCAGGGGGATGAATTGGGAGAACGTTGAGGATACATGGGTGGGGGTTGGAAGAGGGCATTGGCAAAGGTGGGTGGGAGACATGGAATGAGGGATCATTGTGGGAAAATGGGAGGAGGAGGGTGCATTGCGATACATGGGTGGGGGTTGGAAGAGGGCATTGGCAAAGGTGGGTGGGAGATATGGAATGAGGGATCATTGTGGGAAAATGGGAGGAGGAGGGTGCATTGCGAAATGAGGGCACATAGGGGATGGGCTTTGGAAGTGGTGTCGGTGGATTTTACAGGCTGAAGCATTTGGAGGTGCAGGAGAGGCAACTTGCCTTCTGGACTGTAGTGAGTTGGGACAAGCAGTGGCATGGTTAATAGGATGGGTAGCAGTGGGTGAGCTGCAGTCTGGGGTTTGAGAAGTGACTGGAAGGAAATCACTGGGCGAGTGGGTTGCAGAAATGGGAGAGGACATGGGATGACCTGGCTAGGAGTTGAGGTTTGCATGAGAGCGAGAACTGCTTTCTCTGATGAGAGAGCAGAAAATTTGTTATGACAGAATCCCTCTTCAGGAGGGATACAGATATGAGTGGATGGAGATCCTTAGCTCAATAAGGCCAATTTGAGGCAATGAGTTCCAAGGACTGTGGTGTCAGGATCCATGAGGCCAAAATTCAAGATTAAAGCTGTTTAGGAGTGTTTTAAATGCTTTATAGGAGCTTATTTGGATCTAAAATATCCTATTGACTAAATTGAATTAATATTCCTTTGTGTAAAGGCAGTGGAGAAATTATTGGAAAGTAGATGTTAAAATGCTCTGGGAGAAATTTGTATGTGTTAAGTGGCAAGCTCTTCAATAAGATTCCATGGTATAGATTCTGTATGTCCAGTGAGGTGTTGATTATGACACCTTCTGTCATGTGATATGTTTTTAATGTTGTAAACATTTGTAGTGTATGCACTTATGGGCGGATACCTCCTTGATGAAGTCTATGCTGGTAGCTTTGCCTGTTATTTCAAATGGGATGTTTTTCCATATATAATGGAAAAAGTATCCTGCTGTTATTGTATCTTTCAGTGAAAGTATATAAAGGTAGGATTTTAAAATAAAATTTTGATTACATTGACACATTCCAGTCCAAATGACCACTCCATTTAACTACTTCGTTGCTAGTACAATACAAAATGTAGCCTTATTTGCACTGACTTTAGCGAACTATTTCTGTAGAATAAATTTTCTGGATGTTCACACAAACTGTAGAGATGAAGGTTGTAACTGGAGCAAATGCAGCTGGGTTGTTCAGATATTGTTTGTAAGAATTGAAGTAAATAGATGTTGGACCTTGAATATTTGATTTGGAATTGTTTGGAAATATTGACTTGATGTCTCATGTTGGACAGTTGTTGTTACGATGATACATTGTAGACATTAGATTTGTAAAAAATCTGTGCTTTATAACCTTACCAGATACTAATGAACAGCATGTCAGTGTGACTCTCTGCATTAAAACACCTCAAGTGTAATCACTATAAAAAGCAGAGTGGTTTGTGCTGGATAGTTCATTGATAATAAATATGATTTTTGAATCTTCCTGTTTGTGATTTGTGCTGCATCCTTCTTAGTGGGTTTTTAATATTTTTTGTGGGATGTAGACACCACTAGCTATGCTAACATTATTGCCCTTGAAGGCTCTGGTAAACTGTTGCCTTAAATACATTCACTCTGGAGTGTGGATATACCCACATTGTTGGGGAGGGAGTTCTAGGATCCTGATTCAATAACATTGATAGAATGGTACTGTAGTTCTAAGTCAGGCTGGTGTGTGGGGGGGGACATGCAGGTAGTGGTGTTTCAAAGCATCTGCCCATGGCCTTCTGGATGGCAGCTGAGTGTTTGGGAAGTACTGTTGAAAAAGACTTCGCAAATTGCTTCAGTGTACCTTGTAGATGGTATACACATACTACTGCCAGTGGTAGGAGGGCTGCTCAGTTGGATCTAGCCAGTTTTTCATAGGCCGTATGTTCATCAAGTAACTTTCGTCTGAGCTCGGCATTGAGATAGATCATCCACTCAACTATGCAAAATTGCAAATGCTTCATCCTGGTCTTTTGCACTTGATCATTGGCATTCTCACCCATTTATACTTTGTGATGGTCATTACCAATGCCACCCTGGGCATGTGCATCTGCAACATGTGGATTTGCAAAGATGTTTTCAGAATTTTTTTCCATTTTGGATCAGCAACAGGTGGTGAGGAAATCAATCTTGCAGCTATAACCTTTGTTGCTTGATCAGCAGTACTGTTTGCCGTTCAAGTCCTCCTGCTTAGTACATTGTGTGCCCTTATTACTCTCTGCTTCCAGTTAATTACAGACCAAAAAAACTGCAGATGCTGGAATCCAAAGCAGGCAAACAGGAGGCCAGAAAAACAAGTGAGATGGCATTGAGAGGTAAATATTCGCAAAACATCGATTTCGCCTCCTGATGCTGCTTGGCTTGCTATGTTCTTCCAGCCTCCTGCTTCAACACTGGAGTACTGACTCTTCAGCTGGCGGTAGCAAATACTTGCCAGGGAGCTTCCTTCTACAGGTTTGACCCGATGCCATGAGACTTCAAGGGGTCCGGCTTGTTGACTCCCAGGGCAGTTTCCTCAGTATGCTACAATGCCACTATCTCTGAGGGACGTGGAAGTAATGGTGGCATCTAGAGCTGAGAAACTGTGGGATCATATGTTAAGTTAAATTAGATTACTTTTTTAAGATTAGATTAGATTGCTTGGTGTGTAATCAGGCCCTTTGGTCCAACAAGTCCACACCGCCCCGCCGAAGCGCAACCCACCCATTCCCCTACGTTTACCCCTTTACCTAACACTACGGGCAATTTAGCATGGCCAGTTCACCTGACCTGCACATCTTTGGACTGTGGGAGGAAACCGGAGCACCCGGAGGAAACCCAAGCAGACACGGGGAGAACGTGCAAACTCCACACAGTCAGTCGCCTGAGTCAGGAGTTGAACCTGGGTCTCTGGCGCTGTGAGGCAGCAGTGCTAACCACTGTGCCCCTGTGCCGTCCACTAAGAAGTAATGTCAGCATGTTGCTTGATTAGTCTTTGGATAGGCTGTCCCAGCTTTGGTGCAAACTGTCAATCTTTGTATGGACAGCTTTTTTTTAGGCTTGACAAAGCTGGCTGTGTGATTGGTGCCTACTCCAAAGCTGGTTAGTTTGTCATGTTTCACTCCTCTAATTTTGCATAGTTTCATATAGTTGGCTGAGTGTCTTGCTTGGCCATTTGAGTGAGCATTCTTTTAAGAGTCAACCACAGTTTTATGCGTCTGGAGTCACAGGCAGGCCAGACAAGTTGAGAATTGCAGGTTCTTAAAGGATACCGCTGAACCTGACTGGTTTTGCAACAATCAACTGTGGCTTTGGGGTCACTGTTAGATTCTTTAATTTCAGATTAATTTTAATTTCCACCATGTAAAGTGAGGATTTGAACCTCCTTAGGCCTCTTGATTGCAAGTCCAGAGCCATTATTGCTATGCTAAAAGCATTTTGACAGCCAACTGTAAACCTTGGGTTGCAGTTGGTTTCTCAGTGGTGCAATCCAGGAGTGTTGTGAACTTTTAATTTTATAACCATTCTGAATGACATGAAGCCCATGAAACGTAGGATGAGAGCATTGAGCTCTGGCATTCGATTGCATTTCAGCTCCTGCAAATATTCTGGTCAGCTTTCTGCGAGCTCAAAGATTTGTATTTGGCAGCTGTGCATTAATTAGAATGTTCTACAGGAAGTAAGTATTGTGGATTATTTTGGAAGCCAGAATCAGATCTAGATTTTAACATAGGCAAAATAAGTGAGGTGGTTAGGGAGAGGTTGTGGGAGGAACAATTTTGTGTAATGTCTAAAGGGTAAATGTGAAAAGTTGAATTTATTTTATTGTAAACAAAGTAGACAGGTCACATTGAATGCTGACAATTTTGACTTCTAACCACAAATTAAGTGAAATGGCTACTTTAGGTTTGCTAAGTTTGAAATTTATGATCTCCGTGTAACTGGTTTAAGATTGAAATTATTTGATATTAATATTGTGCAATGAACAGCAATCAGAGGAGCCAAAGTTGAAGAAATTCTAGCGAAACATCTAAAGGTTTGGGAATATGAACTGAAGAAGAGTAACTTCTGTAACACTTTTGGTATCCAAAAGCAAATTGACCTGGGCAACAAGTATGGTCCTAGTATTGGAATTTATGGTCTGGATTTCTGTGGCCATTGGATGGCTTGGATTTAGCATTTCTGACTAAAAAGGTGAAAACGTGGCGCATTGGTTCAAAACATAAGATTTCCAAGGAAGAATTGATGAGGTGATTTCAGCAAAAATATAATGGCATCCTCCCGACACATGAAAAAGCATTTAAAATCAGTTTGTAACAGTAAAACATTATTGATTCATGGGTTGTGGGTGCCAGTTGGCTGGCCCACCATTTGCTCATTCCCAATTGTTCAGAAGGCAATTGAGTCAACCACACTGGTGTGGGTCTGGAATCACATGTGGACCAGACCAGGTAAGGACTGCAGATTGCCTTCTCTAAAGGACAATTGTGGACCAGGTGTGTTTTTCTAACAACTGGCACTGATCCCAGTCATTTAGTGATTAAAACTTCATGGACTTTAAAATATTTGACTCAATTTGGTCACAGAATTTAATTATTAAAATATGCAGGGTAATTTTTATTCTTGTAGCTGACTTCCCCAAGGACAGATAGTATTAAATGTTACTCAGTATGTGCTGAGTGTCTGCTGTTAAAGACCTGCAGAGACATGTCATTGATTTTGCTTGACAGTCTTGTGTATATTGACTTCAAATTGTTTGAGGAAGTAGCAACTGCAGATGATGCAACTCACCAGCACAAAGCCATTGCTGCATTGCAGGAAGTGAGTTTGCAGATTCTTAGCACTGTTTTGTTTACTGACAGTGGTCATCTTTATAACTATAACTGTATCACTACTGTAATGGATTGTAAACTCTCATTGCTGACTGAGGCATCTCTAAATGTCAAAGTTTCAGGTAGCTTTTCAAAGCACTGTTTACAGTCAGAAATGCTAATAGCTAGTTTCCCTATCTCTACAAGTATAGTTGTCTTTGGCAAAGCCTTTGGCCTGTCTATTTTAAAGGCCAGTTTAATCTTGATATCATTGTACATCATGAAGTAGCATTAGACAGCAGTTATCAGCAGCTCCTCTTTTTATTTAGTTATTGATATCACTCAACTCTGAGCCACAAGTTCCAAGGCTTGAGCACAGTAATAAAGACTGATGCACCAATACAGTACTGAGGAAGTGTTGTTCGGCTGAATGTGCCTCCTTTGAATTTGATTTTAAATAGAGGCCTCTCAGCAAAATGTAGATGGTTTTGTGGCATTACTTTGAGACAGTTATCCCTGGTGCCCTAGTCAATATTCATTGCTCAATCAACATCATAAACAATAAATTTAAATGGTGACAATGCCATTGCTGTTCATGGGTTATTGCTGTGTGTAAACTAGCTGTTTTCATTCTTACATTGAGAATAACTACGCTGCAGAAAGCATTTAGTGCTTTGTGACTTCTGCCTATGAAAGTCAATGTAAGTGCTGATATTATGTTGTATCCATCCATTTTGTTTGATAGCTGCCACAGGTTTGGAAGGTGCTATAAAGAAGCAGTGCATTTTGTAAGTGGTACGTGTTGACAGTTAGGGGGGCTTCTAAGTTGCAATTGAGAGGTGTAAATGTTGACCCTTATCAACCGGTATTGTAGCAAAACATTCCCATTTCTTCTCCCGTTGACAGGTTGCTCATTGTTGAAGCAGCTGAAAGTACTGATGCCTGGATCATCTCCCCAAACACTCCTCTTTTAAAAAAGAACATCTGTGTGCTTCAATTAAAAGTTTACTTGTGCATCACGATTCATCGGATGCTGTCAGATGTGATGTTGAACTGTGTCACACCATAACACAGGAAGCCTGCTGCACAGAACTCAAACATTGTGGCTTTTAATTTCTGCACATTGTAGGTGTGGTTGTTGGATATCCATGTTTTCTTACAATTCTGAATTCTACACAGCACGGTTGGATTGTCACCTATTTTCTTGAAGTAATGTAATTGTTCCATCAAATTAAAGACTGTAGGCTAATGTGAGACTACTGTCTCCCACCAAGTGCCTGCAATACTTGAGTCTGGCAGCTGTCTCATTAGCTGTTGCGCTTTGTTTTACTGGTCTTAATTAGATATCCTTGGCCTTGTCCACTGGAAGTTCAGTTCCAGCTCTCCCATCGCCATGATAATCTTTGTATCTGCTGCTGTTAAATTGTTTTAAACAGCATGATTTAGTGCCCCCCCCCCCCCCCCCCTGCACAGCCTCCCAGGTCACTGGTTTGCATCAGCTAAACTAGTGTAGTTCTTGACTTGATCCCAGTGTACTTTATGTAATAAATGTTGAGAAAATTTGATTTTTTTTAAAGGTTTTGTATTCAGGTGTAAAGTGATAATTAACAGGAACTGTGTCTAAAATATCCCAAGGTGTTTATTCTGCAGCATAGTAGGAAGTTCTAATGTTCTGTCTGAAAGCGTTTTAACTGGGGTGGAGGTGGCACTACCATAGTGGTCGTGTCCTAGACTAGTTAAACAGAACATGAGATGTGGATTTGAATTCCAGCATGGCAAATGAGTCTTAATTCAGATTTTTACACCTAGAACCAAAGCTCGTCTAATGGTGACCATGTAACCACATTTCCAAAAACCCATCTGGTTCACTAATGTCCTTTTAAGGAAGGAAGCCTGTCATGCTTAGTAACTTTCATGTGACTTCAGACCCACAACAGTTTGGATGAAACAACTGCCTTCAGCAAATAGGGAAGGGCAACAAAAGATGGCCTACCCAGTGATGCCCACATTCTATGGTTGAATTTAAAACCAACCTAGTCTTTGACTTCATTATTCTGGAAGCAGTGGTCTTTGTACCTCAAGTGCTTCATTTGAGAAGTACTTTGGCAATTGTGAGAACATAAGATGTCCTTTCGCTCTTTTTCACTCTGATCAGTATTTGATCACAGCATTTTTTAGGGAATGCTAGTTTTATCTGAATCAATCCATGAATCATTTAGTTTGTGATTTAGGATCGATTCCTACTGCTCAAGACCCCTTGTTAGTACTTCAACCACGGTATGAAAGAAAAATAATTTCAGTAGATACGAAGTGTTTGTTTCTTAAATTTCAGTGGTGTAGTAAGTTAGTTGTAGTGTATGGTGCATGAAAACAATTCATCTATTTTGTGGATTAATCTATTTTAGTAGTCAAGTGATAGTTTTCCATATGATATGGCACTTGGGTGAATTTATTCATGGCAAATGAACTAACTTGTAAATGCACAGTTGGGGATTATGTCATTGGCATATGTGGTACAAAATGTTTTAGCCAATAAACTATTTTGTTAACTAGCAAGCTCGCAATTTTACTATTCAAGATACTCAAACTGATCTAATGATGTGATGAAGTAAACTTAATTTGCATGCCTAATCATAAAACTTATTTATAAATGTCTGAAACACTTCACTGGAGTGTTAAAAGCCATAAAAATAAATTGAGGCAGCTGGTCAAAAACATGCTCATAATTTCCACAGAATAAGCTGATTGCCTGATTGTAGAACTTGTAGACATCTGCAGGCTAATTCAGTCTCCCAATTGCCTTTGGCACATTGCTATGGAATTTACCCCTAAAGGGCAGGTGATGCAGTAGAGGTCGAGTGGGGCAGCCTTGCAGTGACAAAGTCAGCAGTGCTACTTCACATTTCAGTGTGGGAAGGGTGGACAGTGTCACTGGCGCCAAAAGGTGATCCGACAACACAAGTGCAATCAGTTATGCAGGTAGCAGGAATTTTCTGTGCCATGATGCCAGTCTTCACAGAATACTTAATAGCATCATTCACTCCCTTCCCTTTTAAAAGGAGAGGTTGACTCTGTTCTACTTGCCAGAGAGCTTTCCATTTTTCTGACTAGCCTCATCACTCAATGAACTGAAATTTAAAGTTAACAATCTTAAAGACAATTCAAAATTTGAGCCTTTTTTAAGCAAGATGATATAATTCAACAGATTCTCAGTGGAGATGCCCATGAGGTTTAATGTTTTTTTTTTAAATCTCTTGGTGAAAGGCATGTGTTTTCACAAGAAGGAAGTGTTGATGTATTGAACGGTGTCTTCTGGTTCAAAGCATTTGTTAATCTGTATTTCTTTGATTGTGACTTCCTCCAAGCCTTAAAATTGTTTTCTTTTGTTTTTGTTTACAGTAATATTCCTTCCTTGAGTGGTACATCTCAGCAGCAGTACTGCAGGCACCTCAGTCCAGGGCCTCTGTGGTGTTCCTGATGCCCCTCACCCATCAGTGAAGATCCCGGGTGGGCGAGGGAATGGAAGGGATCACACTCTTACAGCTCTCTTACATGCGGTAAGCGTATTTATTTTGTTACCTTTTGTGAAAGCTGAATTCTGCATACTGCTGTTAATGCAAACGCAAGTGGTCAGTGAGCTAAAAACACTAAACAATTCCTTCCTGTTTGCTTACATGGAATTGAAGTGAGTGCAATGCAGCACATTCTTTTGGAATCCAAACCACAAAGATGGCTGCCAAAAAACAAAATTGGCTTCACCTTCTGCTCAGATTTAACTTAGATAGTTGATAACCACTTGACAGCATTTTTCATACTGAAGTGGTATGGCTGATTGTAGTTTTGAATGTTATTCATTAGGATATAATTTGTAGGAGACTCAGGTGGTGATATTGAACATCATACTTGTTCTAATGGGCTCTTATCTACCTTGTCAAAACTATTGACAGCAATCGTGGGGAATTTCCTTTTTTTCTTCGGGAATGAGGGAAGTGTTGAAGTTTCAAGTGCTTCAGCTGTGCAGGAAAAAAGTGGCATTTCAGTGGAAAGTTTAAAACTTTGTTTGGGATAGTTAATATATCTTTCTTTCAACCAACTATCAAATCTTTGTTCTTTCCTCTCTCCACCCTGTACCTGACAGTCTACCTATTGTATCACTAACGTGTTCCAGTACCTGTTGAAAAATTATTGACCTGAAGCAGTAACTGTTTGCCTCACCAGAGACTACCTGACCAGTGTTTCCACTGTTTGTTTTTTTCAGGAGACCACCATTTACAGAATTTGTTTTCATAAATGCGCAGGACAGATGCTTGCAGGATATGGTGTCAAAGTACTTAGCTGAGCTCTGTTCTACTGGCATTTTACAAGTGAAATAGCTGCATAGGCAATGGTTGCGCAGGTTTTCTTGGCCAGGCAACAGACGTTTGTCCCTGTTTTCCTTCGAGAGTGTGGCAGGATGGAGAATGCAGTGAATAATTTGAACCAGAAAGTGCTGAAGCTTTGAAATCATATAGCCAGTTATTGTTTTTAAAATATTCAAAGTTTATTTCCCAAGTCTTCCTTACCCCTTTTAAGCGTGCGTTTTAGTGTGGCAGATGTGTTGAAATGTAGGGAGAGTTAAACGTCTTACAACTTGTCTAAAGTTAAACAATGTGCACCACAAGCACAGTACCGATGTTTCCCTCTACACATGTTGTGAGTTGCCAGTGTTTCAAGTCCATCAAAACGTACATTAGAATTTGGAAGATCCTGGCGCAGACCTAGAGAAAAGAGCATGCAGGGAAAAGTTTGCAGTGAGGAAAATGATCAAATGACAAGCTAATACTAATTAAAACAACTCCCAGATGAGGTATAAATGGTTATAACATAATAGCAGAGGGAAACTTAGTGGCTCAAGAACAAAGATGGTTAGACCCTTCCATTTGCCTTAATAACCAGCACCAAGTATTAAAAAGAGGAAGTAAGAAAGGCAGGTGAGATCTAAACTTTTGCTGTCAAGTGCTGGCACCTATACTAGAACTCAGCCAAATTATTTTCCAATGTTAACCCCATTTGAATCCTTTAATCAACATCACCCTGGGGACAGTGGAAAACATTGCAACAAAGCAGCATAGAAACCTTTTTGTGACTGTTAGAGTTCCCATATTATGGACTAACAATCAGTATTAATATTGAAACCTGTATCAAAAGCACAAAATATTTTGGATGGGTTTTAATCCAGCTCTTATTTCCAGTGTTAGAAGATTGAGTGCAGCCATTCTTCCCATCCCTGTTTGCTTATCATAGAATCCCCACAGTGTGGAAACAGGCTATTTGGCCCAACAAGTGCCGAAGGGTGGGAGGAAAGTGATTTGAACTGATGGAGGGCTATTGATTAGGTAGGCAAGGAGCACAGCACTAAATATCTATCTAGGCAAGTTAAATTACTTCTTTTAAAATCACTAAAAGACTGACTAATTTCTGCATCTGTAAACCCTGATCATTGTGATTTAACAGTTGTGCTTAGCCCTGTATGGCTTTCAACGTGGGTTGGACATGTTGAGTAGTAGCCATTTTCAGGTAGTCTGTTTCAATTGGCACCTCCTTCTACTTGCAGGATGAGAAGCTAACTGTAACGCAAGAGCTACCAGTAAATGGAAAGCAGCGCATTATCCATTTTCGGTACAAGTTAACAGACTCTAAGGTATCTGAATGGGATGCACTTTCCTCTGAGAAGAGTCTGTTTGTGGAAATTCCTAATGGTGTTTTGGCAGAAGGAAGCAAAGAAGGGTGAGTAACTTGAAAGCTATTGGCACCTACTCCTAAGCTTTCCTTATGTTTTTGTTCTGAACAACCTTTCCTTTTTCAATTCAGCTTTAAGTAGTATTGAATCATAAGTAAAGGCTTGGGAGAGGGGAGGCTTGAACAATTATTTAGTATTGAAACAAAATCCAAATTGCTGAGAGCAAGGTGTATCTTGGTTGTGGTATGTGTATTTGGATAGAATGAGTTTTAGGTATAATAATGGGAATGTCTGTTAGGCGACATACCTTTGTGAAATGGGGAAAGTTTGAAGGGGCTATGCAAGGAAAGCTTTTGAGGGTGGTAAGTCCCTGGAATGCACTGCCAGGGGAAGTGTTAGAAGCAGCTATGAAAGCAAAATTTGAGGCATTTTGACTGCGGAATGTGTGGACAGATGGGTTACTTTATAATAGCATCATGGCCAGACCAATCTAGCGGGGCAAAAGACCTGTTCCTGTGCTGTACTGTTCTATGTATGAATCTTCTGTTCAGAACAGCAACCTGTGCAAAAGTCCAGTGTTGTGTGCCTGAGGCTTCTTGCTTTGAATCATTTCAGTGGGTATTGGAATGCTGGGTATAAGCATTTAGTTTGCTGTCTGGCTGTGGGGCAGACTTTTACATGAACCTTCTTGAGTTTGAGAAACTGCTTACACTAATTTGCATGTTTCCTAATGGAATCCAAAATGCTTGCATTTAGCAGCATTCAATGTTGACTTTTTTAAAAAAAAACACGTTAGCAGTGCATGTAGTCAATAATTTTGATCATTTTTATTCATTTCCGTGCACAGCAAAGTTTTGCTGACGGTACAGTTGGCATACATTCAATCTACTGTTCGTGAACATTGCTTAAGATTCCATGTTGTGAAATGTCCTTTCTGTCCTGTATTGTCCTTTTTTAAAAAAAATCTTCAATACCTTGTATGATATTGCTCCCTTTAAATGTTTTCATTCTTGAAACTTATTGGATTTCACTTGGTTCCATATGGAGCAGTTCATTCACAGAATTACCCCTGTGACTAAGTGCACCTTTTTAACTTCACGGTCTCTTTCACTGTTCTTTGACAGCAGCACCCCAACATCCATCCCATGTTCGAACACAATGAATTCACCTGTTAATTCACTGTTCCGTTTTACATTGTAAAATATCTAAAAATGAACCTGTTTTGCGTGTGGCTCTCAAACCAATGTGCAATTTGAGTGGAACTTCCTTTGACTATTACTTGACCCAATAACTTGGAATGTAAGAGCAGTGCTGCCCCTATATCTCTTCCAAAGTGAGATATCAGTGCTATCAGGAAAGAAACATTAATCATCACCCTTGTACTATCTAACCTTCACTGTCTCGGAGCATTTGTGTTATCAGTGACGTAAAATTTCCCTCTGGCCACTTCTGGTTTCACTCCTGAATTTTCTTTTGTGCCTTAGTTAACCCGTTTTACCCATTATGTTCTTGTTTCTTTGCTGTCATTCTTCAACTTTCAATAATTTCATCATAAACAAAGTCAGTTGAATTGAACTGCAACACCAAAGTCATTAAATTAGGGGTACTGGGGTTCTAACAATAATCCCTCAGTATGTTGCTGCACCAAGTCCAATTTTGTTTCCTTCTGTACTAAGTTCCCTGTTTGGGCGTATTAAACTCTTGCCTCCAGGACAGATGAGACTTGAACCAGACGTTATAGTCCAGAGGTAGAGACACTGACACTGTCACTAGACCCTTCATTGTGTGCGTAATCTTTGTGGTTATGTAAACTTCCTTGTGTTAATTCTTGACCTGCAGGTTTGACTTTAAATAAGGGCAGATGTTGGTTCAACCGAACAAATTACTATTCCATTGGGCTGACTGTTATTTTAATATGGCAGGTTAACAGCGCTGCTAGAATTTGCTGAGGAGAAACTGAAGGTGGAATATGTATTTGTCTGCTTCTACAAAAACAGAGAGGATCGAGGTAAGAACTTTGTGCACAGTTTGCAATTCTATCGTAGATTCAGTTCTAGTTCAGTCTGGATGCAAGGCCACTTCCAAGCGTTAACATGCTGATCCAGTTCCAACTGTGACCCTCGGTTGAAAAGACAACTCCAGGGAAAATACTTCCCCCTTGCTGTCGTCTTCAAACTGAATCGTTACATTTGGGTAATATTCCTTTACTAAAAGCTTGGTGGCTTAATTACCTGGCCCTTCTCTGATAAGTTGTTGCAGTCTCCAACAGTCTGTTATGGTCCACTTGGATTGCCAAGTGCTGGTGAGCTGTATAGTGTCAGAAACAACACCACTGGAATCATTCCACTCCCTTTTGTAGTGTTCTCAGACATGGCAGATTTCAGCCTGGTTTGATGTTGCATTTGCTCTTTGTTCTAGTGGCTCTCAAGGAGCAGTATCTGAGTGGGAGGAGTATCAAACCAAGATCCACTATTGACTGCTCTTGTTAAAATGCTAATACAAGGAATTAATGTTCTCTGCCAGCTACAGATTTAAAAATCCAGACTGTTGATAAAATGTATGGACCATTTTCTCAGTAATTTAGTGTAATCCCCATACAATGTGAATCTGTAAAGGCATTTGGGTAACAGTTACTGGTTATCCAAAGTGAATGGAGTATAAATATACACTGAGCATTCTGTTGATTGAGATTTTCTCCATTGGAAAGCCATTAGGTTGAAAACTAAGTATGTATCTTGTGGCATACAACCAGATCAGTTTCAGTTAATAATGAGGCTGTATATTCATTACTGTACTGAAAGTTCATTATCTGTGAAAAGTTCACTTCATTTTTAGGACTATGAAATTACATCAGCAAGTTGGACTGAACTAAAAGCGAGAATGGAGGGAGTAGTGAAGAAAAACTGTCGGGCAGACGAAACAGTGGGGATTTCATAGGTCATTTTCTGAAACAACAAAGTAAATGTTCAGTTTGTGAGAAGATTTGTAGCTCGGGTGCTCGTTGCTGTGGTTCTGTTCGCCGAGCTGGAAGTTTTTGTTGCAAACGTTTCGTCCCCTGTCGAGGTGACATCCTCAGTGCTTGGGAGCCTCCTGTGAAGCGCTTCTGTGATATCTCCTCCGGCATTTGTACCACCTAGACAGGGGACGAAACGTTTGCAACAAAAACTTCCAGCTCGGCGAACAGAACCACAGCATCAAAGTGCATGATTTGAATTCTGTAAAATGCTTTGGTCGATAAACTACTAGTCACCTGATACAAATTGGTAACTGGTGAAAGTATGTTAACTGATGTTGGATTCTGTTTTTTTTTTCCTGTCTGGACAGCCTTGCTTCTGAGGACATTCAGCTTCATGGGCTTTGAGATTGTGAGACCAGGCCATCCCTCGGTTCCAGCTCGGCCTGATGTGCTGTTCATGGTGTACTCCATTGACCAGTCTTCATCTGAGGAGTAGCAACCACATCAAGGGGCACTTTACTGTTTCCCACTTTTTAATTGTAGCTCTGGTGGGAGAGGGTAGTCCTTAGTATAAATGCTGTGTAATACCCATAGCTATGGCCTGTAAAAGGTGCAGATTTTCATTGTCTTTTGCGTAAGCAAAATTTGATCATCTTGCCTAGATGTTCTTTAGGCAATCTGGGCTGAATTCAGCTTCATAGATTGATACTGAGCAGGAATAGTTTGTCTCGAATTACAAATTTGTCAAGGTTTTTTTGTCATTTGTTTCTTGAACTGTGTGACTATTTGTCATTGCTGTTTACAGAAAATGTTAAGCCTGTGAATTCCTTTCACATTGTGTTTTTATGTAACTTCTAGAAAGCTGTTTAAAAAATTAAAGTATTTCAAATTTACCCTGTGTTGAATAGTTTTTCTGGGAAGATGTTTTTGCCTGATTTGATACACCACCCAGAGTCACAAAAGCAGTTCTTCCCTCAATTGCTTTCCAGAATTTTACAACAATGGAAATGTCCAGTCGTCCATTAGGATTGTGCTCTTTTCCCAAATGTGCCTTCATCCCGCTTCTCATTTAAATGTTTCTGTTCAAGTAATTCAGATTATCTAAGTGAATCTGGATTCTGAATAGTCAGGTGAACTGAAGAAGGGACCTCTCCACCTCCTGATGCTGCCTGGCTTGCTGTGTTCTTCCAGCCTCCTGCTTGTCTATTTTGGACAGGATTCCAGCATCTACAGTTTATTTTTTGTCTTTAATTCTGTTGTAACTGCCCTCTTTACCAATTCAGCTTCTGTTCATAAGTGATCTTGAAGTCATTTGGACTGCTGCAACCAATAGATTATTATATTCTAATGATATACAAGCTTTATGCATGATAAACTTACTTTGAAATCTGACTCTTGATGTTAAGAGGTTGTAACATCTGCACTTGTCATTACATCTCAACAGTAAGCAAAGGAAGTGTAGGGATGATTCATTGTATAAGCTTGAGTGGTTCAGAATAAAAGGCTTGCATTTAAAATGTTTCAGCAAAATCTCTCAGCAGACATTTCACAAAAACTATAATCATGTTTTAATCTCCAGGCTCATTCCTTTTGAAGAAATACACAGGCTGGTATGAAGATTTTCTTCTGATCTGAAGCAAGGAGCACAAAGTTGATGTCCTCTGCTTTGGCAGCAAGAATAGAAAAGCGATATTTAATTAGTCACTACAGAATGAGACAGTACTGATTAATCTAGTACGTGAATCAGTGTTAGCATGCACATGTAATTGGGAATGTAAATGCAATACAGGCCTTTATTGCAGAGGTCCCAGTGTTAAAAGTATGGCACTTTGCTAAAAATGGAGGACTTAATGTAGAGCATTTTGTGCAATTTTGTTTCCTTACTCTAGGGTGTAGTTGCATTAGAAACAGGGAAGTGAAAGTTTACTGGGCTGGTTTCTGGCCTAGATGACTTGGGGAGAATGATTGGCCCTGTACTTGTTAAAGTTCAGAACAGGAGATAGTGATCTTACTGAAATGTGTAAGATTGAGAGGATGTTCCCCTTGTGGAAACTAAACTGAGATACAGTTAATAAATAAATGACTTTCCATTTAATAGAAACAAGGATTTTGTTTAAGGCTTTGACATTGTCCTCTGCAAAGATTAGGAGAGGCTAGGGTCATTGAATATCTATCAAAGCCAAGTCAGATTTGATGTCAAATGAATAGTTTTACAAAATGGTGGAGCAGGTTTGATAGGCTATCTGGCCTATTCCCACATTCTGTTTTTGGATCTTGCATTACTGGAAAGTAAATGTCCATCCTTTTGCTGCACGAATGTGGAATATACTTCACATCCAATTTAGTGAATGACTAAGATAAATGTAAAGGTTCTACAAAATTGGGTGCAGTCTTTAATCAATGGCCATGCATTATTCTAGGGATGTTGTCAATGTGGGTGAAACTGACTTTATTGCTCATGGCCATTTTGAGAGAAGTTGTCTTAACCAGTTTGGTTTAAGACTTAGTGGTTATGCCAGACTGGTTTTAGGAAGGGAATGTGAGGATTTGGATACAATGACCATATAGCATGATTGCATGCAAATCAGGTGAATGTGACTTGGATGTGATGGCATATGTAAACAATTGCTATTCTTGTTTTACATAAGGTCATAGCAGTTGGTGTGTATTCTGCAGATCTGACATTATGGTCTAATTAAGCCAGTGGAAAATATTTTATCTAATGTTAAAAGACATTCAGGTGTTTATATGTTCAGTTATCATACTTCATGCTGTGGCTGCACATTGAGGTGAGTATTCAGTCAGTCATTTGAGTCTTACAGATGGTGAGAAAGGTTGAGATGTCAGTGATGTGCCATTTGATGTTTAATGATGATAGAGGCAGAACCTCTGAACTAAGTATCTAGATATACACTTGCATACAAGGTTATGAGCCAAGTGCTAGAAAATGGGATTGGAATAATTGGATACTGTAGTGAATTTTGACAGGCACAGGTCTAATGGCTGAAGGGGCTCTTTCTGTAATGTATTTTCTGCTGTTCAATATGGTGGTTACCTGCATGGGTGAAATTACCTTCCTCTTGTCGGACTAGACACTAATCTTCATTAAGAATTTGTAGTCTGGCACAGATTTTTTTCCATTAAAAACGAAATTGTGAATGGTACCACTCACTGCAAAATTGCCAACAATTTGGGATCATGATACATCTGTACAAACACTGCTGCTTCAGTGAAGGTATTAGCCTCTCCTAAAGTGGGTATTGAAGAGGGGAACAGTGCATGAGTTCAGTGTCTCTTGTTGAAAAACTGCAGTAGTCAGCCCAAAGTTTAAATCTCTCAAGAACATTAAAGTGATCACATGACAAGTGGTACAATTTCTGGTTCTGCCTTATTAAGTTCTTTTTCCATTTGTTGAGTTGGTCTATGGGTAAGGCTGCCAGTATCTTCAGCTCCATAATATATCTTGACTGACCCTGCCAAAAATTGGCCAATGTTACCACTAGCATAATGGACAGGATGAAATCCTGAGTCAGAGTCCCTACAGCATTGAGCCAGACCATTCAGCCCATAGAGTCCACACTGACCTACCAAGGAGCATCACATCCAGATCCCTGCATTCCCCATGGGCTCCTCCACCTATGCTGCACATCCCTGGACAATTTAGCATAGCCAATCCACCTAACCTTTAGACTGGGAGGAAACTGGAGCACCCGGAGGAAACCTTAGATGTGGGGAGAATGTGCAAGCTCCATACAGCCACTGTGTTGCTCGAAAGCTGTTTTGATTTCAGGCAACAGCTTGGAAACAGACCTTTTGGTCCAACTCCTCTGCACTGGCCTGACATCCCAATCTGACCTAGTCCCATTTCCTAACATTTGGTCCATATCCCTCTAAACCCTTTCTATTCATATACCCATCCAGGTGCCTTTTAAATGTTTGTAATTGTACCAGCCTCCTCCACACACAATTTAAAAACAGCTAAAATGCAAGAATAGAACAAGTGAATAGTTTAATTTGACATTTTCTTACACATTTTCACAAAAAAAGGATAGTTATAATTGAACACGCAAGTGATCTTTGAAACTGTATGATTATCAAGGGATTAATTCTGTTATAGTGCATGCATATGACAGCCTCAGTACATGTCCCGTGGCAAAAACAGTACATTGAATGGACTATGCGTTAAAAAGCGCTGTGTATGTGATGACAAAGTGTCATCATAGATTCCCTTCCGGATAATTGTCGCAGAATGATGCTGTTTCTACTCCCATTTCCATGCTACTTGATACAACAGTGAAGTTAACTAGACTAAACAAATACTTCGATATTTAGGAGCTCTAACTATGCGAATACAAGGGTGATTAGCATTCAGCTGCTTTAGTATATTAGTCCCACTTTCAGGGTTTATTCTGACCAACAGAGGTATGATATTCATGTTTGAGCCAGTCATAGTTAGTGTCTTGTGTTTAAGTAATTTCCATAGCAAGGCTGAAGGCTTGTGCTGCAGATATCATGTCAAAGACAACCTCTAATTATTCTAATCCCAATTTCCAGCACTTGTCCTAGTGATTGTAGAATTTAGATGTGTTTCAGCCCCCACCGCTCTTCCAGGCAGAGAGTTTGATTTTTCTACCACCTTAACCTAAGTCTATGCCGCTTAGCTAATAGCTATCACCTGTTTTTGGATTTGCTTTGCAGATTGTTTTCTGGTCAAGCATCATTCCGCTAGCCAGTCTCTACCTTGGGTAGGGCAAAGAGAAGGGTCGTGAACTCATCCCAAGTGGAACTGGGATTCAATCATGTTCTTGTAACACCGAGTTGACCCACTTTCTATCCAGCCAACTGAGTCACCCAGCCTGCCCAAAGAGTCAGGGTTGCTATGACAATGTAACTTTACATGTACTTGGTAGCCTGGATCATAATGGTGGAAGCACCAATGCTTTAGCAGCATATGGCTGACCAAGAATCTCGTGCCCTCAGTGCTGGTCAGTAGAGTGTCTTGGAAGGATTATCAAGTTTATACTTAGCCTGTTTGGCCATGTCCTGAATTGGCCTTTCTTGGCAAACGCTGCTTGGAGTCTAGCTTTAACTTGGTGGTTTTGGTGCTGAAGCTTAGGAGAAAGCGTGGATTGCAGGTGCTGGAGAGTCCGAGTCGGAAAGTGTGGCGCTGGAAAAGCACAGCAGGTCAGACAGCATCCAAGGAGCAGGAGAGGTGATGACTGGAAAGGGTGCTGAGAGATAAATAGGAGGGTGGGGCAGGGGGAGGAAGGTAACTGAGAAGACAATAAGTAGATGTAGGTGGGGGTGATTGCGATAGGTCAGTGGACAAGAGGGACAGCTCAAGAGGGCGGTGCTGAATTGGAGGTTTGGATCTGGGATGAGGTGGGGGTAGGGGAGATTTGGAAACTAGTGAAGTCAATGTTGATGCCGTGTGGTTGAAGCATTCCAAGGCAGAAGATGAGGTGTTCTTCCTCTAGTCGTCGTGTGTCTTGGATTTGGAGGTGGAGCAGGCCCAGGCAGTGCCCACTACTACAGAAGAACATGTTCTATCGTAGTCTCCAGATTATCTAAGAAAATAATTAGTCTGTGTATAACTTTGATAATAAGGCAGGTTGACAGGGTTTCCCTTCCAGTAGAAGTCAGAAGTCTTGTTACGGCCTAAAGTTTTGTATAATGTGAAACAGATTATACACCTTAAAAAATATTACATTTCATCTACTGCAATGACACTAGTTAAAATAAATTTCAGGACGAAGATGTATCGAATCCCTACAGTGTGGAAACAGACCATTCAGCCCAACAAGTCCACACCGACCCACCAAAGAGTATCCCCACTTAAAGTGAAACATGTAGTGAATTTTGTTGAGTTATGCAATCTGCTAGAAAGGTGATAAGTTGGAGAAAAACAGTTTGTTTATATGGCTATGATGTAATAAAATGGTCTAAGGCCACAAATCTAAGTAAAATGAAGAGGGTGGTCATGAGCTCTTGAAAGTTTCTATGTGACCCCTTTAAACAATTCAGACTGTTCGAGGAGATAACAAAGGTACTTGTGATTTACAGGAGATCACAAAGGCACATTTACGTTAAAGGATATCTCTTCCTTGTGCAGAAGAAACCGTTCCATTTTCTCTTGAAGTGCAGTAAGTCATTGTACACATTGGTACCAATGACATAGGAAGGATGAGATTCTGAAGGGAAAATATAGAAAGGCAGGAATTTAAAAAGGAGGTCCTCGAGTGTAGTAATATCTGGATTACTCCTGGTGCTATGAGCTAGTGAGGGTAGGAACAGGAGGATAGAGCAGATGAATGCATGGCTGAGGAGCTGGTGTATGGGAGAAGGATTCACATTTTTGAAATCATTGGAATCTCTTCTGGGGTATAGTGACCTGTACAAGAAGTGTGGATTGCACCTGAATTGGAAGAGGACGAATATACAGGCAGGGAGATTTGCTCAAGCTGCTCGGGAGGATTTAAACTAGTAAGGTGGTGTGGGGGTGGGGGGGTAGGACCCAGGGAGATAGTGAGGAAAGAGATCAATCTGAGCAGAAAAGGAACAAGTCAAACAGGGCAGACAGGAACAAAGAAGAGAACAATGTAGGACTGATAATTAAACTGCATTAATTTCAGTACAAGAGGCCTAACAGGAAAGGCAGATGAACTCAGGGCATGGTTAGGAACATGGGACTGGGATATGTGATATCATAGCAATTACAGAAATATGGCTCAGGAATGGACAGGACTGGTAGCTTAATGTTCGAGGATACAAATGCTATAGGAAGGATAGAAAAGGAGGTGAGAGAGAAACGGGAGTGGCGTTTTTGATAAAGGATAGTATTACAGCTGTACTGAAGGAGGATATTCTCGGAAATATATTTGGGTGGAACTGAGAAATAAGAAAGGGACATCACCTTATTGGGATTGTATTATAGACCCCTCCAGTAGTCAGCAGGTAATTGAGAAATTTGTAAGGAGATTTTAGTTATCTGTAAGAATAATAGGGTGATTTTGGTAGGGGATTTTAACTTTCCAAACATAGACTGGGACTGCCATAGTGTCGAGGGTTTAGATGGAGAGGAATTTGTTCTGATTCAGTATGTAAGGTCCTAGGAAGTGTTGCTGAACAAAGAGACCTTGGAGTGCTCATTCATAGCTCCTTGAATGTAGAGTTGTAGGTAGATAGGATAGTGAAGAAGGCATTTGGTATGCTTTCCTTTATTGGTCAGAGTATTGAGTATAGAAGTTGGGAGGTCATTTTGCGGCTGTACAGGACATTGGTTAGGCCACTTTTGGAATATTGCATTCAATTATTGTCTCCTTCCTATTGGAAGGATATTGTGAAACTTGAAAGGGTTCAAAATAGATTTACAAGGATGTTGCCAGGGTTGATGGGTTTGAGCTATAGGGAGAGGCTGGATCGGCTGCGGCTGTTTCCCTTGGAAGCTGAGGAGTGACCTCATAGAGGTTAATAAAATCATGAGGGACATGGATAGGGTGAATAGACAATGTTTTTTCCTTGGGGTCGGGGAGTCCAGAACTAGAGGGCATAGGTTTAGGGTGAGAGGGGAAAGATATAAAAGGGACCTAAAGGGCAATTTTTTGACGCAGAGGGTGGTGCGTGTATGGAATGAGCTACCAGAGGAAGTGGTGGAGGCTGGTACAATTACAACATTTAGAAGGCATCTGCATGGGCATATGAATAGGAAGGGTTTGGAGGGATATGGGTCTGGTGCTGGCAGGTGGGACTAGATTAGGTTGTGATATCTGACTGGCATGGATGGGTTGGACCGAAGGGTCTGTTTCCTTGCTGTACATCTCTATGACTATAAAGTGCATATTTATTTCTCACTCCTTTCACACATATTTTTAAGCTTATATCGAAATACACACATGATTAAAATATCAAGCAGAATCGTTAATTTCCATTTCATAGAATACTGGGAGCAAAGTATAAAGGAGCATCAGAACCAAGATACTTCTGAAGTCTTCCTTCTCTCCATGCCTTGATTCCATAACCTACAGTTTGCCTTCAACCCTATTTTTATAAATTCAATTATAGAGAGCCTCTCACAACCTCCAGATGTTCCAAAGTACTTCACAGGCTACTGGAGTGACATAGTAAAAATATATTTTTCGAAAATGCAGCAACAACTTTGCTTATTTCAACCTGCAAACAAAAATGAACTAATGACCAAATAATGTTTGTAGTGATGCTGAGGGAGGTGGTGGAGGGCTCTGCTATCATAGCATCTTTGCTGTCACTTTAGATGGCAGACAGTGCTAGTCTGTGGTGCTAATGTGTACAAACATTCTCATCTGGGATGTGGTATCCATGTTTCTCAAATCAGTCGTCCTCACCATCAACTTCTCTCACGCCTTATCCCCTCCTGAAAGAGCAACACTGGTCATTGCTGCTTTTTGTGATATATCAAGGTTAACTCAAAATTTCAATCATCTTCCTATCCACAGTTTGTTCATGTCCAGCCATGACTCTGAGAGGAGCACTAATGGTTGGCATGGACAAGTTGGACTAAAGGGTCTGTTTCCATGTTGTATGACTCTACAATGGAATGATGATACGAGAATAATTAAGGTAGGGTTTGATGAACAATTTCCATTGCAATGGCCACGCATCAGAACAAGCACCACTTTAGTGATTTACCCTGTTCCTATAACTTTAACCCTCTGAATAATTTTTCTTCTGGAAAAAGGAGTTCAACTGTATCCATCATAACTTTTGGAAGGCCTCCCTAAAATTTTCCATCTTCAAATGACATATTCAAGTCCGTGGTTCCAACTGACTTCTCTCACCTTGTTTTGGTGTCCATTTCCTTGTGCGTATTTGTGAAAGATTTCAGAATGTTTTACCAAGAATCCCTAGAGTGTGGAAACAGTTCCTTTGGCCCAACAAGTCCACAGCAACCCACCAAAGAGTAACCCACCCAGACTCATTCCCCTACATTTACCCCTGACTAATATGCCTAACCTACACACCACTGAACTCTATGGGCAAGTTAGCATGGCGAATTCACCCTAACCTGCACATCTTTGGACCACAGGACAGAGAGAATGTGCAAGCTCCACGCAGTCACCCAAGGCTGGAATCAAACCTGGGTTCCTGGCACTGTGAGGCAGCAGTGCTAACCACTGAGCCACTGTGCCACCCTATGTTGAAGTTTATTTTCGAGGGCAGGTTATTAGATGGGGACTGACAAAGCCAGCAGAGTTTTGGTATGAGCCAATATAGATTTTGATATCCCCACAAACCTTCAAATATTTATTCCCAACTTTTGGGATTAAATTTTGTATTTGAGCTCACACTAGGTTTGATCCTATGGCATATTGGATATTGCAAAAAGTGTATGTGAGGGAGTTGTGTTATATGTTATCTCAAAGAGACAGCTGGATAGTTCAGGACTATCACTTAACCAATTCCACCAGTCTGTGGAGCAACAGTCATATGCTGATACATTGTCAGCGTTATGTAGCAATTGCCTGGGATAATTGGAATGACTCAGAGAGTGATCAAGTATCATATTGTTAGGGACTGTTGTGGTCAAGCTAATGTTTTTTAAACAGTTTTCCACTGACTGATTTAACCTAGTTGCTGCTTTGCAATGCAGAGTGATGCCAACAATGTGGGTTCAAATCCCGCACTGGCTGAGGTTATCATGAAGAGGGTCTTCTCTACCTGTTCCCAAGCCTGAGGTATGGTGATCCTAATGAGAGAGTGGGTCTATGGGGACTTATATTATGACGTGTCAGTGATTGGCCCAGACAATCGTTCTCATTTTAATGTTGCCATGCAATGGTCTTCATTTACCAATGCCTTATTCTTACTATCAATGTAGAATGCAATTAGATAAGCATTGAGTTTTTTGTTTTGAAGGAATTCCAAAGATTGCAATCCTACAATCGTACCAACTTCAATAAGAAAAACACTGTTGTTAAAAATAATTGCTAGTTTTTAAGTGGGAAAATAAAACCTACCAATCTCTTGAAACCCAGACTAAGTGTTAGCCATGGGTAGAAAATAACTCATGTCTTGAATCCAAAGGTTACAGATTCACAATTCTGTTCCAGAGATTTGAGAACAAATAGTGCTGAGCCAGTAGTACCTAAAGGAACCTCATGGTCAGGGGGTGCTGTCCTTTGGGTGAGATATGAGGCAGCTCTCCTTCTGCCTTTTGTAGTTCCCATCCCCTCAACCTGTTCTTACCTTCCTGAGGTTGTGAAATTTAAAACGCACTTTCATGCTGGTGATCCATTTTACAGAGAGGGCGCCTCCTCAACTAAATAGTAGATCCAAGAAAAGCAATTGGCTGCGATAGACCAGCTCAGTTCTGAAGAAGGATCATATCATCTCTCTCCACTCTCTGCAAGATGGGGTGGTGCAGTGGCTTAGTGGTTAGCACTGCTGCCTCATAGCACCAGGGTCCCAGGTTTGATTCCAGCCTCAGGCATCTATCCGTGTGGAGTTTGCACATTCTCCCCATGTCTATGTGGGTTGGCTCCAGTTTCCTCCCACAGTCCAAAATGTGCAAGTTAGGTGAATTGGCCAAGTTAAATTGCCCATAGTGCTTGATGCATTAGTCAGAGGGAGGTGGGTTATTTTTGGAGGACTGGTTGGGCCGAAGGGCCTGTTTCCGCACTGTAGGGAATCTAATCTAAACTGCTGAGTTTCTCCAGCATTTTCTACTCTAATGTTCTGGCTTGTCATGTTTAGCTTTCAATGACAATGAGACTTCAGTTGCCATCAATGTTATATACTCTTTGGTGGGATGTTTGGGGACACTGGGGGGTGGCAGAGGAAATGCTGCATTCCTAGGCAGTGCTGATTTTTGTTCACTGTCAGGGCGAGTGGATTTGTTTATCTGTTTGAATCCACCCCCATGTTGTGTTATTAATAACATTGACATTACATTATAAGCACGGTTATGTAACACATATCAGTTACAGCGAGGAATTCAGGTCTCACAGTAATGTGCAGTGCTATTAATGAGAATTTAATCGCAGCTCGCTGCTCGTATTTCACTTCCAGGATGTGGATTTGGTGCATGAAGCGAACTATTCTGGATGGCTGCATGCTCTGGACAGGAATACATCAATCCATCCCGACAACTGAATTGCAAGTTACCTCAACTACTGAAAGCACCAAGCCTTTAACTTCTCTCCTTCCTGTAAAACGCTGCTAGCCTTTGGCACATGCAGGTCATCCAACTGCCCAGTATTTGTGATAGATAATATCATATAATGTGAAAGCTTTTACTGTCGTGTTTGCTGACCTGCATTGATCAAGCAAAGTCTTAGCTTTAAAAATCTCTGTCGAATGTCCCCTCCATGGCTTTACCTCTCCCTAACTCTATAACCTCCTCGAGCCCATCACCCTCAGATACATCAGTGACTGTCTCATTCTGGTCCCTGCAGCTTTCCCAATTATAATTGCTTCACCATTGGTCAGTATGTCTTCAGTTGCCTAGGTCCACAAGCTCTGGAATTCTGTTCCCATCCCTCTCTCCCTCATTTTCCTCCTTTAAGACATTTCTTGAATCCTGTCTCCTTATTGAAGTTTTTCACAATCTGACCCAATACTTCCTTAGCGGACTTGGAGTCACACGTCCTTTTATAACATTCTCTATCTGGAATGTTTCACTATATTGAGGGTGCCAAATAAATATAAATTTATTAGAACGAAACATTGTAAAATCATAGAATGATTGCAACATAGAATGAGGCCGTTCAGCCTTACATGTCCATGCCAGCTCTCTGTGCCTCATAGAATGAGGCCGTTCAGCCTTACATGTCCATGCCAGCTCTCTGTGCCTCACAGAATGAGGCCGTTCAGCCTTACATGTCCATGCCAGCTCTCTGTGCCTCACAGAATGAGGCCGTTCAGCCTTACATGTCCATGCCAGCTCTCTGTGCCTCACAGAATGAGGCCGTTCAGCCTTACATGTCCATGCCAGCTCTCTACAAGAGCAGCTCATCTAGTTGCACAACCTCATGTTTTCCCTGTAGCTCTATAATCTTGTTCCAACCAGCTAATGATGCAATTCCTTTCCGAAAGCCTCGCTTTACTCTGCCTCTGCCACAGACAGGACATTTCAGATCCCAAACCACTCGCTGTTCATAACATGTTTCTCAGGCGACAAGGTAGGACTAATAAACTAAACTGCATTTATTTCAATGCAAGGGGCCTAACAGGGAGGGCAGATGAACTCAGGGCATGGTTAGGAACATGGGACTGGGATATCATAGCAATTACAGAAACATGGCTCAGGGATGGGCAGGACTGGCAGCTGAATGTTCCAGGATACAAATGCTACAGGAAGGATAGAAAGGGAGGCAAGAGAGGAGGGGGTAATGCTATTCCTTTTGATAAGGGAGCTGTGCTGAGGGAGGATATTCCCAGAAATACATCCAGGGAAGTTATTTGGGTGGAACTGAGAAATAAGAAAGGGATGATCACCTTATTGGGATTGTATTATAGACCCCCAGAGGGAAATTGAGAAACAAACTTATAAGGAGATCTCAGCTATCTGTAAGAATAATAGAGTAGTTATGGTAGGGGATTTTAACTTTCCAAACATCAACTGGGACTGCCATAGTGTTAAGGGTTTAGATGGAGAGGAATTTGTTAAGTGTGTACAAGACAATTTTCTGATTCAGTATGTGAATGTATCTACTAGAGAAGGTGTAAAACTTGACCTACTCTTTGGAAATAAGGCAGGGCAGGTGACTGAGGTGTCAGTGGGGGAGCATTTTGGGGCCAGTGACCATAATTCTATTAGCTTTAAAATAGTTCTGGAAAAGGATAGACCAGATCTAAAAGTTGAAGTCTAAATTGGAGAAAGGCCAATTTTGACGGTATTAGGCAAGAACTTTTGAAAGCTGATTGGAGGCAGATGTTCGCAGGTAAAGGGACGGCTGGAAAATGGGAAGCCTTCAGAAATGAGATAACGAGAATCCAGAAAAAGTATATTCCTGTCAGGGTGAAAGGGAAGGCTGGTAACTATAGGGAATGCTGGATGACTAAAGAAATTGAGGGTTTGGTTAAGAAAAAGAAGGAAGTATATGTCAGGTATAGACAGGATAGATCGAGTGAATCCTTAGAAGAGTATAAAGGCAGTAGGAGTATACTTAAGAGGGAAATCAGGAGGGCAAAAAGAGGACGGAGATAGCTTTGGCAAATAGAATTAAGGAGAATCCAAAGGATTTTTACAAATACATTAAGGACAAAAGGGTAACTAGGGAGAGAATAGGGCCCCTCAAAGATCAGCAAGGTGGCCTTTGTGTGGAGCCGCAGAAAATGGGGGAGATACTAAATGAGTATTTTGCATCAGTATTTACTGTGGAAAAGGATATGGAAGATATAGACTGTAGGGAAATAGATGGTGACATCTTGCAAAATGTCCAGATTATAGAGGAGGAAGTGCTGGATGTCTTGAAACGTGTAAAGGTGGATAAATCTGAAAATGTGTTGCTGGAAAAGCGCAGCAGGTCAGGCAGCATCCAAGGAACAGGAGAATCGAGAAGCCCTTCTGAGAAGGGCTTATGCCCGAAACGTCGATTCTCCTGTTCCTTGGATGCTGCCTGACCTGCTGCGCTTTTCCAGCAACACATTTTCAGCTCTGATCTCCAGCATCTGTAGCCCTCACTTTCTCTCAAAGGTGGATACATCCCTAGGACCTGATCAAGTGTACCCGAGAACTCTGTGGGAAGCCAGAGAAGTGATTGCTGGGCCTCTTGCTGAGATAGTCACAGGTGAGGTGCTGGAAGACTGGAAGTTGGCAAACGTGGTGCCACTGTTTAAGAAGAGTGGTAAGGACAAGCCAGGAAACTATAGACCGGTGAGCCTGACCTTGGTGGTGGGCAAGTTGTTGGAGGGAATCCTGAGGGACAGAATGTGCATGTATTTGGAAAGGCAAGGTCTGATTAGGGATAGTCAACATGGCTTTGTGCGTGAGAAATCATGTCTCACAAACTTGATTGAGTTTTTTGAAGAAATATCAAAGAGGATTGATGAGGGCAGAGCAGTAGATGTGATCTATATGGACTTCAGTAAGGCATTCGATAAGATTCCCCATGGGAGACTGATTAGCAAGGTAAGATCTCATGGGATACAGGGAGAACTAGCCATTTGGATACAGAACTGGCTCAAAGGTAGAAGACAGAGGGTGATGATGGAGGGTGGTTTTTCAGACTGGAGGCCTGTGACCAGTGGAGTGCCACAAGGATTGGTGCTGGGTCCTCGACTTTTTGTCATTCACATAAATGATTTGGATGCGAGCATAAAAGGTACAGTTAGTAAGTTTGCAGATGACACCAAAATTGGAGGTGCAGTGGACAGCGAAGAGGGTTACCTCAGATTACAACAGGGTCTTGACCTGATGGGCCAATGGGCTGAGAAGTGGCAGATGGAGTTTAATTCAGATAAATGCAAGGTGCTGCATTTTGGGAAAGCAAATCTTAGCAGGACGTATACACTTAATGGTAAGGTCCTAGGCAGTGTTGCCGAACAAAGAGTCCTTTGAATGCAGGTTCATAGCTCCTTGAAAGTGGAGTCGCAGGTAGATAGGATAGTGAAGAAGGCGTTTGGTATACTTTCCTTTATTGGTCAGCGTACTGAGTGCAGGAGTCAGGAGGTCATGTTGCGGCTGTACAGGACATTGGTTAGGCCACTGTCGGAATATTGTGTGCAATTCTGGTCTTCCTATCGGAAAGATGTTGTGAAACTTGAAAGGGATCAGAAAAGATTTACAAGGATGTTGCCAGGGTTGGAGAATTTGAGCTATAGGGAGAGGCTGAACAGGCTGGGGCTGTTTTCCCTGGAGCGTCGGAGGCTGAGGGGTGACCTTATAGAGGTTTACAAAATTATGAGGGGCATGGATAGGATAAATAGGTACAGTCTTTTCCCTGGAGTCGGGGATTCCAGAACTAGAGGGCACAGGTTTAGGGTGAGAGGGAAAAGATATAAAAGAGACCTAAGGTGCAACTTTTTCACGCAGAGGGTGGTATGTGTATGGAATGAGGAAGTGGTGGAGGCTGGTACAATTGCCACATTTAAGAGGCATTTGGATAGGTATATGAATAGGAAGGGTTTGGAGGGATATGGGCCGGGTGCTTGGCAGGTGGGACTAGATTGGGTGGGATATCTGGTCGGCATGGATGGGTTGGACTGAAGGGTCTGTTTCCATGCTGTACATCTCTATGACTGTATGAGTCACCTAAGCTTATTTCACCAATCTCCTTAAATCAGTGTCGTCCGTTTCTTGACACGTCCAGCAATGTCGTTCTATCCCTGAAGATCATGTTGTAATCTGTGCAGCGCAAATATTAATGAGTCCAACAGTCAGTCATGGTCTACCCACAGAAATGCCTTCATTGGAATGACAGGTGTTCTGAATTTTTTTTTCCTACACTCCCTCCTTAAAGTCACCCTTAGATTACTGTCCAAGACGATGACAGTTTTTGATTCTGACCAAAACTACTGGATGTTTGAAGTAAGCCTTACATTCCATATTTTTGTTAGTAGGGGCTGCACTGACTAAAAAATATTACTCATGTTTACTTGGATCGATTGCCTGCTCAGAAAGTGCTTGAATGCTTCCTGTTTCACTGAAGTGAACTGTGAACTTCAGAAGAGAATCACCCAAGTGTTAGAGTGCAGAAGGAGACCATTCAGCCCATCATGCCTGTACCAGCTCTTCAACCAGCATCATTACTGAGTGTCAATCTTCTGCTTTCTTGTCACACCCTCACAAATTATTTCAATCACAAAATAATCATCCAATGCGCTCCTGAAGGTCTCAATTAAACCTGTCCCCCCATCAAACACTCCCAGGACAGGGACAGCACAGGGTTAGATACAGTGTATAGCTGCCTCTACACTGTCCCCCATCAAACACTCCCAGGACAGGGACAGCACGGGGTTAGATACAGAGTAAAGCTGCCTCTACACTGTCCCCCATCAAACACTCCCAGGACAGGGACAGCATGGGGTTATATACAGTGTAAAGCATCCTCTACACTGTCCCCCATCAAACACTCCCAGGAGAGGGACAGCACGGGGTTATATACAGTGTAAAGCATCCTCTACACTGTCCCCCATCAAACACTCCCTGGACAGGGACAGCACGGGGTTATATACAGTGTAAAGCATCCTCTACACTGTCCCCCATCAAACACTCCCAGGAGAGGGACAGCACGGGGTTAGATACAGTGTAAAGCTTCCTCTACACTGTCCCCCATCAAACACTCCCTGGACAGGGACAGCACGGGGTTATATACAGTGTAAAGCATCCTCTACACTGTCCCCCATCAAACACTCCCAGGAGAGGGACAGCACGGGGTTAGATACAGTGTAAAGCTTCCTCTACACTGTCCCCCATCAAACACTCCCAGGACAGGGACAGCACGGGGTGAGATACAGTGTAAAGCTTCCTCTACACTGTCCCCCATCAAACACTCCCTGGACAGGGACAGCACGGGGTTAGATACAGAGTAAAGCTGCCTCTACACTGTCCCCCCATCAAACACTCCCAGGAAAGGGACAGCACAGGATTAGATACAGTGTAATGCTGCCTCTACACTGTCCCCATCAAACACTCCCTGGACAGGGACAGCATGAGGTTAGATACAGAGTAAAGCTGCCTCTACACTGTTCCCCCATCAAACACTCCCAGGAAAGGGACAGCACAGGTTAGATACAGTGTAAAGCTGCCTCTACACTGTCCCCCATCAAACACTCCCTGGACAGGGACAGCACGGGGTTAGATACAGAGTAAAGCTGCCTCTACACTGTCCCCCATCAAACACTCCCTGGACAGGGACAGCACGGGGTTAGATACTGAGTAAAGCTGCCTCTACACTGTCCCCCATCAAACACTCCCTGGACAGGGACAGCATGGGGTGAGATACAGAGTAAAGCTGCCTCTACACTGTCCCCCATCAAACACTCCCAGGACAGGGACAGCACGGGGTGAGATACAGAGTAAAGCTGCCTCTACACTGTCCCCCATCAAACACTCCTTGGACAGGGACAGCACGGGGTTAGATACAGAGTAAAGCTGCCTCTACACTGTCCCCCATCAAACACTCGCTGGACAGGGACAGCACGGGGTTAGATACAGAGTAAAGCTGCCTCTACACTGTCCCCCATCAAACACTCCCTGGACAGGGACAGCACGGGGTTAGATACAGTGTAAAGCTGCCTCTACACTGTCCCCCATCAAAGACTCCCTGGACAGGGACAGCATGGGGTTAGATACAGAATAAAGCTGCCTCTGCACTGTCCCCCATCAAATACTCCCAGGACAGGGACAGCACGGGGTTAGATACAGAGTAAAGCTGCCTCTACACTGTCCCCCATCAAACACTCCCAGGAGAGGGACAGCACGGGGTTAGATACTGAGTAAAGCTGCCTCTCTACACTGACCCCCATCAAACACTCCCTGGACAGGGACAGCACGGGGTTAGATCCAGAATAAAGCTGCCTCTACACTGTCCCCAATCAAACACTCCCAGGACAGGGACAGCATGGGGTTAGATACAGTGTAAAGCTGCCTCTACACTGTCCCCATCAAACACTCCCAGGACAGGGACAGCACAGGGTTAGATACAGAGTAAAGCTGCCTCTGCACTGTCCCCCATCAAACCCTCCCAGGACAGGGACAGCACAGGCTTAGATACAGAGTAAAGCTGCCTCTACACTGTCCCCCATCAAACACTCCCTGGACAGGGACAGCACGGGGTTAGATACAGAGTAAAGCTGCCTCTACACTGTCCCCCTATCAAACACTCCCAGGACAGGGACAGCACGGGGTTAGATACAGTGTAAAGCTGCCTCTACACTGTCCCCCATCAAACACACCCAGGACAGGGACAGCACGGGGTTAGATACAGAGTAAAGCTGCCTCTACACTGTCCCCCATCAAACACTCCCTGGACAGGGACAGCACGGGGTTAGATACAGAGTAAAGCTGCCTCTACACTGTCCCCCATCAAACACACCCAGGACAGGGACAGCACGGGGTTAGATACAGAGTAAAGCTGCCTCTACACTGTCCCCCATCAAACACTCCCTGGACAGGGACAGCACGGGGTTAGATACAGAGTAAAGCTGCCTCTACACTGTCCCCCTATCAAACACTCCCAGGACAGGGACAGCACGGGGTTAGATACAGAGTAAAGCTGCCTCTACACTGTCCCCCATCAAACACTCCCAGGACAGGGACAGCACGGGGTTAGATACAGTGTAATGCTGCCTCTACACTGTCCCCCATCAAACACTCCCAGGAGAGGGACAGCACGGGGTTAGATACAGAGTAAAGCTGCCTCTACACTGTCCCCCATCAAACACTCCCAGGACAGGGACAGCACGGGGTTAGATACAGAGTAAAGCTGCCTCTACACTGTCCCCCATCAAACACTCCCAGGACAGGGACAGCACGAGGTTAGATACTGAGTAAAGCTGCCTCTACACTGCCCCCCATCAAACACTCCCTGGACAGGGACAGCACGGGGTTAGATACATAGTAAAGCTGCCTCTACACTGTTCCCCCATCAAACACTCCCTGGACAGGGACAGCATGAGGTTAGATACAGAGTAAAGCTGCCTCTACACTGTCCCCATCAAACACTCCCAGGACAGGGACAGCACGGGGTTAGATACAGTGTAAAGCTCTCTCTACACTGTCCCCCATCAAACACACCCAGGACAGGGACAGCACGGGGTTAGATACAGAGTAAAGCTGCCTCTACACTGCCCCCCATCAAACACTCCTAGGAAAGGGACAGCACAGGGTTAGATACAGAGTAAAGCTGCCTCTACACTGTCCCCCATCAAACACTCCCTGGACAGGGACAGCACGGGGTTAGATACAGAGTAAAGCTGCCTCTACACTGTCCCCCATCAAACACTCCCTGGACAGGGACAGCACGGGGTTAGATACAGATTAAAGCTGCCTCTACACTGTCCCCCATCAAACACTCCCAGGGACAGGGACAGCACGGGGTTAGATACAGAGTAAAGCTGCCTCTACACTGTCCCCCATCAAACACTCCCTGGACAGGGACAGCACGGGGTTAGATACAGATTAAAGCTGCCTCTACACTGTCCCCCATCAAACACTCCCTGGACAGGGACAGCATGGGGTTAGATACAGAGTAAAGCTGCCTCTACACTGTCCCCCATCAAACACTCCCAGGACAGGGACAGCACGGGGTTAGATACAGAGTAAAGCTGCCTCTGCACTGTCCCCCATCAAATACTCCCAGGACAGGGACAGCACGGGGTTAGATACAGAATAAAGCTGCCTCTGCACTGTCCCCCATCAAATACTCCCAGGACAGGGACAGCACGGGGTTAGATACAGAGTAAAGCTGCCTCTACACTGTCCCCCATCAAACCCTCCCAGGACAGGGACAGCACGGGGTTAGATACAGTGTAAAGCTGCCTCTACACTGTCCCCCATCAAACACTCCCTGGACAGGGACAGCACGGGGTTAGATTACTGAGTAAAGCTGCCTCTCTACACTGTCCCCCATCAAACACACCCAGGACAGGGACAGCATGGGGTTAAAGATACAGAGTAAAGCTGCCTCTACACTGTCCCCCATCAAACACTTCCTGGACAGGGACAGCATGGGGTTTGATACAGAGTAAAGCTGCCTCTCTACACTGTCCCCAATCAAACACACCCAGGACAGGGACAGCACGGGGTTAGATACAGAGTAAAACTGCCTCTACACTGTCCCCCATCAAACACTCCCAGGATAGGGACAGCACGGGGTTAGATACAGTGTAAAGCTGCCTCTACACTGTCCCCCATCAAACACTCCCTGGACAGGGACAGCACGGGGTTAGATACAGTGTAAAGCTGCCTCTTCACTGTCCCCCATCAAACACTCCCAGGACAGAGACAGCACGGGGTTAAAGATACAGAGTAAAGCTGCCTCTATACTATTCCCTGATCAAATACTCTCCTCTCACCTTTTAAACACAAAGTCTAAAAGTAGTGAAAGAGCCTTGCTGGGACACTGTATCAAAAAAAAATGCACAGATTAACAGTTGAATAGAATCTGAATGCCTGTTAAACCACAGGGATGTAAACCAGGTCTGGAGCAGTATTTATATTCCACTAACTCATTCCTCGTTTGCATGTATGGAAATCGATTGTAATTAAAATAGCATTCAGGGTTCACATTCCCACATGTGACACAAGATGCCTTTTTCAATTTGATCACAGGATGTGTTTTGGTGCCTATCCCATCCCAGAGGGCAATTCAGTCTGGAGTCACATGTCGGCCAACAAGTTCCCCTCCCTCAACAGTGTTAGTGATCCAGCTGGTTCTTTTTGTAACAACATTTGGCAATATTGCGTGATCGCCAATTAGCTTAGTTTTTAATTCCAGATTTTTATTTTACTGAATCTGCCCCGGTGAGGTTTGAACCTAGAACATTAGCCTGGGGTTCTGGATTATGAGCCCAGTGGCATCATCATTACCCCTCCACTTCCCCACGTATGCCCTTGTGTTGGTGTTGTGAGTGATAGGTGGCAAATTTCTCACTCCCTCTGAAAGGGAGGACCTAAATGCTAACACCGACCTTTACACACTAACTCTGACCCCCATCCCTAAGCTCTAACACTGACTCCTAACCTGAATGCCAATGCCAACTCTAATCCTAACTACTACCTGGATGCTCCCTACACTAGTCCTAACGCAAGATAAACGGTAACAGTAAGATATCACTGTGTTCAGCTCAGATATCAGTGACTGATGTGTTAGCAGTTCATGCCTTCTGTAGGAGACTCACCGGATTTGCAAATGATAACTCTGCTATCTCTCCACAGATGCTGCCAGACCTGCTGAGTTTCTCCAGCTGTTTCTGTACAGGTCTTGCTGCATTCGAACACGGATTGCTTCAGTACCTGAGAAGTGGCGAATGGTGTCGAACATGAATGGACATCCCCTCTTCTGACCTTGTGATGGAGGGAAGGTCATTGAAGAAGCAGCTGAAGATGGTTGGGTCTGAGACACTGAAATAACTCCACAGAGGCTGGTATCCTGCCACCAGGACCCCTTTTATTTACACATGCACAGTAGTCCACACTGATCCAGCTCCCTCGGAGCCAGCTCTCAGAACTCCTGACACTCCTGTTTATGCCTGTCAGCCAGGGCTCCCAGATTGGACCAGCTTAACAGCCCCAATCAGGATGCCCATCTGGCTGACCATCACTACCAACCCAACCATGAGGAACTCCTGCAGTGATGTCCTGGACCTGAGGTGACTTACTTCCAATAACCACGACCATCTTCCTCTGTACCAGATATGACTCTAACCATTGGAGAGTTTGCCCCTAATTCCATTCACTCCAATTTCCTCAATGTTACCCTCATCTTGAATGTCAAAGGCTATTGCTCTAACCTGTTATGGACCAGGCCATACCCCCACAAACCATTTCAAGAAAGTAGCCCAGACTCTACCCTTGCTAGTTATTTTGAACAGGTATAAAATGGATATCCCAGGAGGGATGCAGTTGGCTTAACCACTTAGTTTTAAATAAAAAAGAATTTATTTACAAACTATTGAACGAAACACAAGCAAAAGAGAATTTAGAATAACTAAACCTACCTGAAAATCGACTCTTTAGAACTCATAGTGTCATAGAGATGTACAGCACAGAAACAGACCCTTCGGTCTAACCCGTCCATGCTGACCAGATATCCCAACCCAATCTAGTCCCACCTGCCAGCACCCGGCCCATATCCTTCCAAACCCTTCCTATTCATGTACCCATCCAAATGCTTCTTAAATGTTGCAATTGTGTTAGCTTCCACCACTTCCTCTGGCAGCTCATTCCATACATGTACCACCCTCTGAGTGAATAAGTTGCCTCTGAGGTCTCTTTTATATCTTTCCCCTCTCACCCTAAACCTATGCCCTCTCGTTCTGGACTCCCCAACCCCAGGGAAAAGACTTTGCCTATTTATCCTATGCTGTTCCAAATACAGGTATCCCCTGCTTTTCGAACGTCTGCTTGACGCAATTTCGCTTTTACGAAAGACCTACGTTTTGTGAATCTGAAGAGAATTGTCGCTTTTACGAAAAACAGCCATATTATTTCCCATACAAAACATGCACCTTCACTTTACGCCATTTTCAGCTTACAAAAGATTTCTTGGGAACGCTCTACCTACGGATAGCGGAGGCTATCTGTGCTTGCAACATGCCCATAAACGCGCCCTTGGCAAGAAAATAATAAAATCAGACACAGGTTCTTACAGGAGAGATGTCAGAGAGAGAGAGAATCAGCAAGGAGCTGTTTCTTTGGGTCCCCAGCTAAAACCTTGACCAGCAGCATCAAGACCTAGCCTCGGAGAACTGGCCACTCCCCTTTCGTTGTGCAAGTGTTTTAAAAAAATTTCAAAGCCTTTTGCCTGAGGCAGTACCTGTTCTCCATAAACAAATGGCTACGCCAGCCAAATTGGACCCTCTGTCTTTTATAACCCCTTTGAAAAAAACCAAGGATGACATAACCTTGTGAAAGGAACAGCATCATGACACACCTCATCTTTAAGATTCAGCTCTTTTGTCTGATCCCTCTCCTCCAGGTTTCAGCCCAGTGACTATTTGCGTGCGTATCCTGAACACTCCGAGGATGGGATCGACAATGCCAATGGAAAGCAGAGAATCAGACGGCTTGTAAAGGCAGTGTCGCCAGGGTAACCCATGACCTTCATGAGTGAGTGACTGGTTAAATTGGTCTACCATCGCCGATATTTGTTTTAACAGCTGCTAAACCAAACTGCGCCAAGAATATAAAATAGACACAAGTTTCTGAATGCCTCTATGATTCCTCAATGACATCCATAGCAGTGTCCTGGATGCATCAAGGCAAAGGAGCTATTGTGGGACAGGGTTAGTATCTCTCCCTCTGGTATGAGTTCAAATCCCACCTGTACCAGAAGTGTGTAAGAATATTTCTCTGAATAGGTTGATTCAGGACAATCCCAGAGGTATGCTAACCTTAGCTGGCCTTTTAGAAAACATTTGCTCTGGGGATGTAGATGTCGCTGGCCGGGTCAGCATTTATTGCGCATCCCTGGTTGTCCTCGGAAAGGTGGTGGTGAGCTGCCTTTCTTGAACTGTTGCAGTCCACTTGGAGCAAGTTCCAGGATTTTGACCCAGCCACAGAGAGAAAGAACAATGATCCAATTCCAGGGTGAGTGGCTTGGAGGGAAATTTGCAGGTGTTTCCATAGATCCGCTGCCCTTCTGGGTGGTGGAGGTCGTAGGCTTGGAAGGTGCTATTGATTAGATTAGATTAGATTAGATTACAGTGTGGAAACAGGCCCTTCGGCCCAACAAGTCCGCACCGACCCGCCGAAGCGAAACCCACCCATACCCCTACATTTACCCCTTACCTAACACTACGGGCAATTTAGCATGGCCAATTCACCTGACCCTGCACATCTTTTGGACTGTGGGAGGAAACCGGAGCACCCGGAGGAAACCCACGCAGACACGGGGAGAACGTGCAAACTCCACACAGTCAGTCGCCTGAGGCGGGAATTGAACCCGGGTCTCAGGCGCTGTGAGGCAGCAGTGCTAACCACTGTGCCACCATGCCGCCCACTATTGAAAATGCCTCAGTGAGTTGGTGTGGTGCACTAGCGTACAGTGCTGCTGTGGGAGATGGAGGAAACAACAGGGGCCCTGACTCAAACATTTAAATCATCTCTGGCCATGGGAGTGGTGCCAGAGGACTGGAGGAGAGCTAATATGGCTCCACATTCAACAAGGGTGTAGAGATAGTCCATTCAATGAATCTGACATCAGTGGTGAGGAAACCATTGGAGAAAATAGTGAAGGTGAAAATGATTCTCCATGTAGAGGGGCAAGGCTTGATCAGGGATAGTCGGTGTGGCTTTATCAGAGGGAGGTCATGCCTAATGAATTTGATAATATTGTTCAAGGAGGAGTGAGTGTGTAGAAGAGGGTAGGCTTGTTGATGTGGTTTATATGGATTTCAGCCCAGGCCTTTGACAATGTCCAACTTTGGAGAAACTGATGAAGATGAAAGCTAATAGGATCCAAGGCAAGTTGGATCCAAACTTGGGTTAGTGACAGGGGACTGAGGGCAGTGGTAGAAGGAGTGGAGCCCAGTGACTGGAGCCCAGTGTGCAGCGGTGTGGTCCTTTAGTGGACCACACCGCTGGTCCCTCACTGCTTGTGATATTCACACATGATGAGAATGTAGGTCAGTGCGTTTATGGATGATGCAAAGATTGGACAAGTGATTGACAGTGAGGACAAAGGTCTTAGGTTACAGGAGGGTTGGTCAGATCAGTAGCAGATGGAATTTAATCCTAAGTGTGAGGAAGAAGGAACAAGGCAAGAGAGCACTCGATGAATAGCAGGACACTGGAAGCTCAGAGGAACAGAGGGATCATGGGATGCTTGTCCAAGATTGCTGAAGGTGGAGGGATAGGTCAACAGGGGAGTTAAGAAGACATACAGAACACTTGCCTTTATCAGTCTTGGTATTGATTGTAGGAGCAGGGCCGTGATGGTGGAACATTGTTTCCACACTGTAGAGATTCAAATTCTAATAGTAATTGGGAATGGGTTTGAGTGGGATACTCTTCGGAGGGTCGGTATGGACTTGTTGGACTGAAGGGCCTGTTTCTACACTGTAGAGATTCTAATTTACAGAACTTTGGTTAGGCCATGGCTGGAATAGCTAGGTCACTGCACTATAGGAAGGATGTGAGCACACTAGAGGGGGTGTGGAGGAGATTCACCAGGACGTCGCCTGGGACGGAACACTTCAGCGATGAAGAGAGGCTGGATAACCTCGGGTTGGTTTCCTTGGAGCAGAGAAGGTTGTAGAGTGGACCTGATAGAGGTGTAAAAGATTACACGGGGCATGGACAGGGTGGAGAGAAGGCAGCTGTCTTCCTTAGCCAAAGGGACAAAAACAAGGGGACAGAATTTTAAAGCGAAAAACCAGAGGGAATATGAGGAAAGCCTTTTCCCCTTGAGGATGGTGGGTGACCTGGAATGCAGTGGCTGGGAGAGTGGGTGAAGGTGGGAAACTTCATAACCTTTGCAAAGTACTCAGCTGAGCACTTGGAGTGTCGTACTGTTTGTGGATATGGGCCCAGTGTGGGGAAAAGGGACTAGCATCAGCAATTGAGTACTTTTGACAGTACAGGATCAATGGACTGAAGGGCCTCTTCTGTACTGAATGATTCTTTCTGCTGCTTATTAATTAGATTAGGTTCCCTACAGTATGGAAACAGGCCATTTGGCCCAACAAGTCCACACCAACCCTCTGAAGAGTAACCCACCCAGACCCATTCCCCTACCCTATCTTTACCCCTGACTAATGCACCTAACACTACGGGCAATATTGCATGGCTAATTCACCTGACCTGCACATCTTTGGACTGTTAGAGGAAACCAGAGCACCCGGAGGAAACCCACGCAGACACAAGGAGAATGTGCAAAGTCCACACAGACAGTCGCCTGAGGCAGGAATCGAACCCAGGTCCCTGGTGCTCTACACCCCTGCTATTGGGCATCAATGAAGAATGTGAATTTTTAAAGTGGTGAATGAAATGCCAATTAAATGCACCCCTCCCCACACCAATCCGCACCCGGATGGTGCTAAATTTCTTGAACTCCTGCTCTGTAAATTATTTCTGACAGTAATCGTTCCATGCTGACCCCATTCAATTTCTAGGAGGAGTTGAGGGCTGCAGATGCTGGAGATCAGAGTCGAGAGTGTGGTGCTAGAAAAGCACAGCAGGTCAGGCAGCATCCGAGGAGCAGGAGAAGGGCTTATACCCGAAATGTCGATTCTCGGATGCTGCCTGATCAACTGTGCTTTTCAAACACCCTTCTCTCGACCCCAGTCAGTTTCTGGCTAACACTAAACCATAGGATATTGATGGTGGGGGATTCAGCAGTGTTAATGCTGATTAGATTATTTCTCCTTGGAGAATGTTATTACCCCGGTATTTGTGTTGCCAATTTACTGACACAAACCTAGATATTGTCCAGCTCTTAGTAATGAACACACAGACTGGTTACCCTAAGTCACTACAGTGACTGAGATCACAGTCTAGCAACAAGGGGTAAGCCATTCTGGGAGAAAGGGAGGACTGCAGATGCTGGAGATCAGAGTTGAGAGAGTGATGCTGGAAAAGCGCAGCAGGTTAGGAGCATCCGAGGAGCAGGAGAGTCAATATTTCGGGCATAGGCCCTTCATCAGGATTTGTAAGCCATTCAGGATTGAGATGAGGAAGAATTTCTTCACTCAGGGAGTTGTGAACCTGTGGAATTCTCTCCCACAGGAAGCCGTTGGGGCCGGTTCATTCGATGTATTCAAGAGGGGGCTGGATATGCCCCTTGGGGCTAAAGGGATCAAGGGGGATAGGGAGAAAGTGGGAGTGGGATCCTGAGATTGCAGGATCATATTGAATGAAGGTGCAGGCTCAAAGGCCTACTCCAGCATCTATTTTCAATGCTATGGTGTTTCTGTGTGCTTAACATACTGGGATCACACAGTTACCGTTTATCTATTTTCTTAAATTGACGGAAAAAAAGCACACATTTATAAACAGCCCCGTACAATGAGATCAATCCAGAGACTTTGGCACATGCAGCAGTGCCTTGGTTCCAGATCTACGCACATTTTCATCAGAGTTTGCATGGTGTGCGTGACTCAATGAGGAAACATTAGCCCGTCTCCTGTTCCAAAGTGACAGCAGATAGAGACACAGAGGAAGGAATCCTCACAGGCAGGGAAATGTCACGAAAATCCTTCATCTTGCTCCTGGCTGTTAAAATATCCTGTAGCAGCCTGACCTGGGCACGGCTGGGGCTTCCCGTTTACACTCGGGACGTGTAGACCGTTGTCTGCACTCAGTATCCAAACAAAGGTGAACTCAATTGTTAACAAGACCTTTGAGCTCCCAGCGCATAGAGGATATATAATCAGAATATCCGCTGTCTCTCAATTCCCGGTCTGATACTGTCTCAGCTTGGTAGCAAGTGCAGAATTAAATCCAAGACAGCGGGGAAAGGAATTAATTTCATTGATATGGTATCACTCATGACCTGAGGATGACCTGAACAGCGTTACAGCCTTTGTGAAGTGTTGCTTTAATTGTGAAAACAAACCCGTGCACAGTCAGCTCTCTCAAGCAGCTTTGATAATCTGGTTAAGTGATGTTGGATGAGAGGTACATATTGATCATGACAGCAAGGAGACTCCAGTGGTGGCTAGAGTTTAAGGTTTCTCATTAACTGCAAAGCATTTAGAAGTTTCTGAAATAAAAGACACAGCAAATTCATTCTGAAAGCTTTGTGTTTGTTTATGAGATATTGGGTTAACCTTTACTCGTTACATTTGTAAGGTATTTGTAATTGTGTCGAACAGCCAGGCATGTCTACTCTCAGAAATGTCAACCGCCAATCTCTAGGTGTCCGATTTACTTGAGACATCATTTCATATTTCTGAAGAAATCTCTGAAATGTAAGGATGGGACATGGCTTCAAAACCTAGAACTGTCAGTCAATGGCCATCAATCTTTCCCAGTTCCTGCCCATTCTGGCCAGCTCAGGGCCATTGTGTGAACTGGTTTCTGGGCCACTTTCCATTGGGGCACATCATCCCCCTACACTTCATCCTCCACCATCAAAACTTACCCCAACACTCCCTCCACCGCACTCCCCCTCCAACACTCCCTCCACTGCACTATCCCTCAACACTCCCTTCACCACACTCTCCCTCAACACTCTCTCCATTGCACTCCCCCTCAACACTCCCTTCACCGCACTCTCCCTCAACACTCCCTCCACCGCACTCCCCCTCCAACACTCCCTCCACTGCACTATCCCTCAACACTCCCTTCACCACACTCTCCCTCAACACTCTCTCCATTGCACTCCCCCTCAACACTCCCTTCACCACACTCTCCCTCAACACTCTCTCCATTGCACTCCCCCTCAACACTCCCTCCACTGCACTATCCCTCAACACTCCCTTCACCACACTCTCCCTCAACACTCTCTCCATTGCACTCCCCCTCAACACTCCCTTCACCGCACTCTCCCTCAACACTCCCTTCACCGCACTCTCCCTCAACACTCCCTCCACCGCACTCCCCCTCCAACACTCCCTCCACTGCACTATCCCTCAACACTCCCTCCACCGCACTCCCCCTCAACACTCCCTTCACCACACTCTCCCTCAACACTCTCTCCATTGCACTCCCCCTCAACACTCCCTTCACCGCACTCTCCCTCAACACTCCCTTCACCGCACTCTCCCTCAACACTCCCTCCACCGCACTCCACCTCCAATACTCCCTCCACTGCACTATCCCTCAACACTCCCTCCACCGCACTCCCCCTCAACACTCCCTTCACCACACTCTCCCTCAACACTCCCTCCATCGCACTCCCTCCATCGCACTCTCCCCAACACTCCCTTCACCACACTCTCCCTCAACACTCCCTCCACCACACCCCCCCTCCAACACTCCCTCCACTGCACTCTCCCTCAACATTCCCTTCACCGCACTCCCCCTCAACACTCCCTTCACCACACTCTCCCTCAACACTCCCTCCATCGCACTCCCTCCATCGCACTCCCCCCAACACTCCCTTCACCGCACTCTCCCTCAACACTCCCTCCACCACACCCCCCCTCCAACACTCCCTCCACTGCACTCTCCCTCAACATTCCCTTCACCGCACTCCCCTTCAACACTCCCTTCACCGCACTCTCCCTCAACAATTTATGAAGGGGAAATCATGCTTGACTAATCTTCTGGAATTTTTTGAGGATGTAACTGAGGATGGACAAGGGAGATCCAGTGGATGTAGTGTACCTGGACTTTCAGAAATCCTTTGATAAAGTCCCACATAGGTTAGTGAGCAAAATTAGGGTGCATGGTATTGGGGGCAAAGTACTGACTTGGATTCAAAGTTGGTTGGCTGATAGGAAACAAAGAGTAATGATAAACGGCTCCCTTTTGGAATGGCAGACAGTGACCAGTGGGGTACCGCAGGGATCAGTACTGGGACCGCAGCTTTTTACAATATATATTAATGATATAGAAGATGGTATTAATAGTAACATTAGCAAATTTGCTGATGATACAAAGCTGGGTGGCAGGGTGAAATGTGAGGAGGATGTTAGGAGATTACAGGGTGACCTGGACAAGTTAGGTGAGTGGACAGATGCATGGCAGATGCAGTTTAATGTGGATAAATGTATGGTTATCCACTTTGGTGGCAAGAACAGGAAGGCAGATTACTACCTAAATGGAGTCAAGTTAGGTAAAGGGGTCGTACAAAGAGATCTGGGTGTTCTTGTACACCAGTCAATGAAGGCAAGCATGCAGGTACAGCAGGTAGTGAAGAAGGCTAATAGCATGCTGGCCTTCATAACAAGAGGGATTGAGTATAAAATCAAAGAGGTGCTTCTGCAGCTGTACAGGGCCCTGGTGCGACCACACCTGGAATATTGTGTGCAGTTCTGGTCTCCAAATTTGAGGAAAGACATTCTGGCTATTGAGGGAGTGCAGCGTAGGTTCATGAGGTCAATTCCTGGAATGGCGGGACTATCTTATGTTGAAAGATTGGAGCAACTGGGCTTGTATCCCCTTGAGTTTAGAAGACTGAGAGGGGATCTAATTGAGACATATAATTGAGACAATTAAAGGATTGGACACTCTGGAGGCAGGAAACATGTTTCCGCTGATGGGTGAGTGCCGAACCAGAGGACACAGCTTAAAAATAAGGGGTAGGAGAGATGAGGAGAAACCTCTTCACCCAGAGAGTGGTGGCTGTGTGGAATGCTCTTCCCCAGAGGGCAGTGGAGGCCCAGTCACTGGATTCGTTTAAGAAAGAGTTGGATAGAGCTCTCAAGGATAGTGGAATCAAGGGTTATGGGGATAAGGCAGGAACAGGATACTGATTGAGGATGATCAGCCATGATCATAATGAATGGTGGTGCCGGCTCGAAGGGCAGAATGGCCTACTCCTGCACCTATTGTCTATTAACACTCCCTTCACCGCACTCTCCCTCAACACTCCCTCCACCACACTCTCCCTCAACACTCCCACCACCGCACTTCCCCTCAACACTCCCTTTACCGCACTCCCTCTCGATATTCTACTCACTTCACTTTCCCCTCCAACATGCCCTATACCTCACTCCCCATCAATACCCTGAACAGCATTAATGTACAGTGGGATCTTGGGGTTCAAGTCCACAGCTCCCTGAAAGTGACCCCACATGTAGGTAAGGTGGTAATGAAGGTGTATGGCAAGCTTACCTTTATTGGTCTGGGAACTGAGTACAAGAATCAGGATGTCATGTTGCAGCTTTATCAGACTTTGGTTAGGCCGCACTTAGAGTGTGATGTTCAGTTCTGGTCACAGGGAGGATGTGGAGACTTTGGAGAGGGTGCAGAAATGGTTTACCAGGATGCTGCCTGGATTAGAGAGTACGAGCATATAAGGAGAGGCTGGAAAAACTCAGGCTGTTATCTCTGGAGGGGCGGAGACTGAGGGGAGACCTGATAGAAGTCTATAATATTATGAGATGCATAGATAGGCTTGACGGTCAGAATCTTTTTTTCTGAGTTGTAATGTCTAACACGAGGGGGCATGCATTTAAGGTGAGAGGGGGCAAGTTCAAAGGAAATGTGAGGGGCAAGTTTTTTACCCAGAGTGTGGTAGGCGTTTGGAACAGGCTGCCAGGTTTGGTGGTGGAGGCAAATACGATAGGATCATTTAAGGGGCTTTGAGATGAGCGCATGAATATCCAAGGAATGGAAGGATATGGACCAAGGGCAGGCATAAGGAATTAGTTTAATTTGGCATCATGTTCAGCACAAAATGGTGGGCCGAAGGGTCTGTTCCTGTGCTGTACTTCTCTATGATCTAACACTCACTGAGAGAAGAAATGTTTTCACGTCTCAGTTTAAGTGAGTATCACCTTATTTGGTAATGATGTCCTCTAGTTTGAGATTTTCTCATGAAGGGAAACAATTTCTCAACATCTACCCTGTCAAACCCCTCCTCAGGATCTCCTCAACATCTACCCTGTCAAACCCCCTCGTCAGGATCTCCTCAACATCTACCCTGTCAAACCCCCTCATCAGGATCTCCTCAACATCTACCCTGTCAAACCCCCTCGTCAGGATCTCCTCAACATCTACCCTGTCAAACCCCTCGTCAGGATCTCCTCAACATCTACCCTGTCAAACCCCTCCTCAGGATCTTCTCAACATCTACCCTGTCAAACCTCCTCGTCAGGATCTCCTCAACATCTACCCTGTCAAACCCCTCGTCAGGTTCTCCTCAACATCTACCCTGTCAAACCCCTCCTCAGGATCTTCTCAACATCTACCCTGTCAAACCCCTCCTCAAGATCTCCTCAACATCTACCCTGTCAAACCCCCTCGTCAGGATCTCCTCAACATCTATCCTGTCAAACCCCCTCGTCAGGATCTCCTCAACATCTACCCTGTCAAACCCCTCCTCAGGATCTCCTCAACATCTACCCTGTCAAACCCCCTCCTCAGGATCTCTTCAACATCTACCCTGTCAAACCCCCTCGACAAGATCTTCTCAACATCTACCCTGTCAAACCCCCTCGTCAGGATCTCCTCAACATCTACCCTGTCAAACCCCCTCGTCAGGATCTCCTCAACATCTACCCTGTCAAACCCCCTCCTCAGGATCTCCTCAACATCTACCCTGTCAAACCCCCTCGTCAGGATCTCAACATCTACCCTGTCAAACCCCTCCTCAGGATCTTGTATGTTTCAATAAGATCAACTATCATTCTGCTAAACTCTCATGGATAAAGACTTGACCTGTTCTTGATAAATCAGCTCCATTCATCCCCCTTCAAGAATCTCTTTTGAACTGCCTCCAAAGCCAGTCCTTTATACAACGCAGGGAACGAAACCTGGACACAGTTCCTACAAAACCTCCCTTTCGTCAGAACGGTTTCAGGATGTAGAGATGCCTACTTTTGAAAACAATTTGCCCTGACCAGTTTACACATCGCCCTATTTACATCAATACCTCCTGAGGGATAAGGTGGTTAAGTAAGTGCACTGACTGTTGCCTAGCAACACTGTGCTAATTCTAGATTATTAAATATTGATTTTGACACTCATGAATACAATCAAGTAACTAACTGGTCAGAAACCTGGGCATGGCCCAGCCTGCTATAACACCATTACCCCAGTGTGAGGCGACCGAGGCTGGTATTAGGACTGCTGACCTGGATGTACATATCCAATTGAATGCGCTAACTTTGCAAAGTCATATTCAATGTCAAATTCAATGGACGCGGAGAATCAAAGAAGCAATTATTCCACCTTGTTCACTTCACACCTTACAGTTCAGGATAGAGTGCAGGATAGAACATAGAGCAGTACAGCACAGAACAGGTCCTTCAGCCCACGATGTTGTGCCGACCACTGATCCTCATGTATGCACCCTCAATGATGATTAGGGAAGTTCATTAATGTCTGTGTGAACCAGAAGACAGAGAGCAAACAGTGCCAGCTAACTCTGAGATTGGGCTGGGTCATTCACAGAGAAGGGCAAAGTGACATGGGGAAATGTTTGAGCGATGAGTGAGGGCTAAAAAGTGTCCTTGCATTTACTGATGGGCCAAATAGCCTCCTTCTGCACTGTCACGATTCCACAATTTGTTGTTGCATCTTTCTTTTCGACAAACAATATTTATAAACCGTTAAACAATAGCCGTGGTCCCACAAGAGTGTCACACTGAACAGCCGGCTGTGAGATTCACTGTTGTGTTGAGCACACTGCTGTTTGTCTATATGCGTGTGTCGGTACTTAATGGAGCTGAGAAAAATGACCTGGCTGAAACAAATAATATTTTTAGGATGACTTGTCAGGGTCGATGCAGGGAGACCGCTCCCCCTAGTGGGAGATTGAGGACTAAAGGGCACATCTCAGAGACAAGGAGCCACACACGTAAGAGTTGAGAGTGTGGTGCTGGAAAAACACAGCCGGTCAGGCAGCGTCCGAGGAGCAGGAAAATCGACATTTCGGGCAAAAGCCCTTCATCAGGAATGAGGCTGGGAACCTTGGGGGGTGGAGAGATAAATGGAAGAGGGGTGGGGCCGGGGGGGAAGGTAGCTGCGAGTGCAATAGGTGGATGAAGGTGGGGTAAAGGTGATAGGTCAGAGAGGAGGATGGAGCGGATAGGTGGGAAGGAAGATGGACAGGTGGGACAGGTCATGAGGACGGTGCAGAGCTGGAAGGTTGGAACTGGGGTAAGGGGGGGAGGGGAAATGAGGAAACTGGTGAAGTCCACATTGATGCCCTGGGGTTGGAAGTGCCGAGGCGGAAGATGAGGCGTTCTTCCTCCAGGCGTCGAGTTGTGATGTAGGAGGCCCAGGACCTGCATGGCCTTGGCAGAGTGGGAGGGGGAGTTGAAATATTCGGCCACAGGGTGGTGGGGTTGGTTGGTGTGGGTGTCCCAGAGATGTTCTCTGAAGTGCTCTGCGAGTAAGCTTCCTGTTTCCCCAATGTAGAGGAGACCGAATTGGGAGCAACAGATATAGGAAGTGCAGGTGAAACTCTGACAGACTTTGGGTCCTTGGACAGAGGTGTGGGAGGTGGGGGGGGGGGGGGGGGGGGGGGAGGTGTGTGTGCGCAGGTTTTGCACTTCCTGAGGTGGCAGGGGAAGGTGCCGGGAGGGGAAGGTGGGCTGGTGAGGACGTGGACCTGACAAGGGAGTCGCAGAGGGAATGGTCCTTATGGAAAGCTGATTGGGGAGGGAAATATATCTCTAGTGATGGTGCCCGTTTGTAGGTGGCAGAAATGGTGGAAGATGATGCGATGTGTATGGAGGTTGGTGGGGTGGAAAGTGAGGACTGGTGGGGGGGGTCTGTCCTTATTGCCCTTGTAGAGAGAGAGGAGGAGAATTTCTTCAAGGTAGGAATCCTTGGAAGAGCCTTCGCAGTAAGGTTAAAATCAACCAGGAGACAGTGAGGGCTGCAGATGCTGGAGATCAGAGTCAAGAGTGTGTTGCTGGAAAAGCACAGCTGGTCAGGCAGTATCTGTGCTCCTCGGATGTTGTCTGACCTGCTGTGCATTTCCAGCACCACACTCTCGACTCTGATCTCCAGCATCTGCAGCCCTCACTTTCGCCTAGTCACACGCATAAGACTGAGGGAACTGAATCTGTGGAATTCTTTATTGCAGAGAACTGCTGAGACTGGGTCATTAATTGCATTCAAGGCTGAGACAGATCTTAAACCAGTAAGAGGAAGAAAGGGATATGGGGAAAAGGCGGGAAATAGAGTTGAGGATTATCACATCACGGTCTTATTGAATGCTGGAGCACACTCATAGAATCCCTACATTGTGGAAACAGGCCATTTGGCCCAAGTCCACACCAACCCTCCAAAGAGTATCCCACCCAGACCCATTCCCCTACCCTATTACTCCACATTTCCTATTCCTAATACACCTAACCTACACATCCCTGGACACTATGGCCAATCCACCCTAACCTACACATCCCTGGACACTATGGCCAATCGACCCTAACCTACACATCCCTGGACACTATGGCCAATCCACCCTAACCTACACATCCCTGGACACTATGGCCAATCCACCCTAACCTACACATCCCTGGACACTATGGCCAATCCACCCTAACCTACACATCCCTGGACACTATGGCCAATCCACCCTAACCTACACATCCCTGGACACTATGGCCAATCCACCCTAACCTGCACATCTTTGGATTGTGAGAAGAAACCCACGCACAGAATGTGCAGACAGTCACCCGTGGCTGGAATCGAACCCGGGTCCCTGGCGCTGTGAGGCAGCAGTGCTAACCACTAGGTCACCGTGCCACTGATGGGCTGCCTGGCCTACTTCTACTCCTACTTATGGTCATCATGGTTTCAACGTCAATCCCCAGAGTGTGTTGGATCGGTTTTATACGCCAATGTTATTCCCTGCAATGGACTGCTGATGAGCAAACACTAACGCACCCACGTTAGCACTTAACCTCTTGTTAGTGTTGTCTCAGGTTTGTCCACAGCCTCGGATCCCTGACAGTGCAGTCAGCTCCTGGGTTTTCTCTGCACGGCTCCAATTGTTAAATATCTCTCTGTGTGAAAGGAAATGGGCCAGGAGCAGGCAGGTGGGACTAGTTTAGTTTGGGATTGTGTTTGGCATGGACTGGTTGGACCAAAGGGTCTGTTTCTGTGCTGTATGACTCTGTGACTCAGGGTGAATGTTGTCCACAGCACGACCCTGATCATCATACACCTCAGGTTTCTGTTTATGGAGCTACTGGTGTTGGCCAAATCCTGACTGGTTTTGATTGTTCCACTCCACTGACTGGACATATGAACTGTCCTGGTTACTGGGACTCTTCCGTTCCTTCCAAATTCATCCGTGGCTCTTTCAATACCCTTCACAAAGGTTGCTACTATATTTGCTAATGTTATTTAAAATTAACCCTGGTTCTGCATTCTCACATACAACCTCCAATTGTTAGAGTCACACAGCATGGAAACAGACCCTTCGGTCCAACCAGTCCACGCCAAACATAATCCCAAACTAAACTAGTCCCAGCTGCCTGCTCTGTTGATAAGTTCATCAGATATAGGAGCAGGATTAGACCATTCGGCCCACTGAGTCTGCCCCACCATTCGATCGGGGCTGATATGCTCCTCACCCCCATTTTCCTGCCTTCCCGCCATTTCCCTTCAACCCATCACCAACTAAAAATCTGTCCAACTCCTCCTTAAATCTACTCACTGTCTGAGCATCCACCACACTTTGGGGTAGCAAATTCCCCAGACTCACAACCCTTTGGGGGGGATGTAGTTTATCCTCAACTCTGTTTGACATTTGCTGACCCTTACCCTAAGACCGTGACCTCTCGTCCCAGAATGCCCCACAAGAGGAAACATCGGCTCCACATCTATCTTCTCCACACCTCTTATCGTCTTGAATACCTCCATTTGATCTCCCCTCATTCTTCTAAATTGCAGAGAGTCTAGGCCCTAAACTGCCCAATCTCTCTCCATATGACAAACCCCTCATCTCTGGGATCAATCTAATGAACCTCCTCTGAATTGCCTCCAATGCCACTACATCTTTCCTCAAATAAAGGGACCAAAACTGTGCCCAACACTCCAGGTGTGGTCTGTTGGCCCATATCCCTCCAAACATTTCTTACTCATGTACCTAACTAAATGGCTTTTAAACATGGTAACTGTACCCACACCCCCCGCTTCCTCAGGCAGGTCATTCTACACACAAACCACCCTGTGTGTAAAAAAGTTGTCCCTCGTGTCTTTTTTAAATCTTTCTCCTCTCACCTGAAAAATATACTCTCAAGTCTTGAAATCCTTTATCCTGTGGAAAAGACACCTGCCATTCACCTCACCTACACCCCTCATGATTTTATAAACATCTAAAGGTTACCTCACAACATCCTACAGCCCAGGGAAAGAAGCCCCAGCCTCTCCATATAACTCACATTCTGCGTTCCTGGCAACATCCTGGTAAATCTTTTCCGAATCCTCTCCAGCTTAATAAAATCCTTCCTGTAACGTGCTGTCAGGTAAAGAGAATTGTAATTTCATTCTAAGTATAGCTATGGAATATATGCAAAATGAGCTACAGCCAGTGGTGTCAGTTTACAGAACAGGTGCGTGGGTGCATAGGCTTCTCAGTAAGATCTCCTTTCATCCCAATGCTCAATAAAGCCTGCTTCTGTTCCTTTACAAGTGTCAGGATCTCACTTTAAGACATTGTCTAATTTCATTGATGATCTTGGACTGGCGTCATCTAGCCACTTTCCATTTTTCTGCAGGTTATTGATGTAAATGAGAAAGATTTAGTAGTTAGAGCATTGAGCCTCATATAGCCTGCTCACGGCTAGCAACCCATCCAAAATTACTTTTCTAAAAGGCATGATTGTTTCCCAACCTTTATCCAGTTTCAGGGTTTACCCAGAGTCTCTAGAACACCAATCGTAATTAACAGCTTTACATGTGTAACTTCGCCAAAAGCCTTTTGAAGTTGGGGATGCCATTTTTCTTTTGGATTCAAACTCTTAAATCAGGGAACTTGAAGAGTACCATTTAGTATGGGGGTGGGGGAACATGTTACCTTTTGCAACCAAATTGCAATCTAATACTAGCCCAGACACTGATGTGTCTGTGAATCTAATGTTTGTACGTAACAGAAAGCTGTCAGAAAAGTTCTGTTGGATTCTTCAATACCACTTTGAAATATTATTCCATTCTCTCTCGAACTTACGACATGTTCTGGGAAAGTTTCCTTCTACCTCTGAGCGACTTAGGTCTAACTTTCATGCGTTTATTCAAAATTGTTTTATTTACACCATTGTACATTTTACATTTCAAGTTAATTTCCTCTGTCAGTGCAAAGAGGAGCAATATTATGTGCTGTATAAGAAGAGGGTGCTGATTGGTTGACAAGTGGACTTTTTGATTGGTAGAGTCATTGTCATAGAGAACACTGATGGACTATTCTCCCTTTCAGGCTCTTGCACATGACCATTGGTGTCACTGTTCCATTCTCATGACAATTAACCCATTAATCTATAAGGAAACCTGCCTTCTTGAACCGCTGCAGTCCATATGCTGTACTTAGATCCACAACGCCATTAGAGAGGGAATTCCAGGATTTTGTCCCAGCGACATTGAAGGAACAGTGATATATTTCCAAGTCAGGGCTGACAAGTGGAAGAGAAGCTTCAGGTGGTGATGTTACCATAAATCTGCTGCTCTTGTCCTTCTAGATGGGAGTGGTTGTGGGGGTGGAAGGTGCTGTCTAAAAATGTTTGGTGAATTTCTGCAGTGAATCTTGTAGATAATACACACTGCTACTGCTACTAAGCATTGGCACTGGAGAGAAGTGAAAGTTTGGATGGTGGATGTGGTGCCAATCGAGCAGGGCTGCTTTGTCCTGGATGGTGTCGAGTTTCTTGAGTGTTGTTGGGGCTGCCATCATCCAGGGCAAGTGGGGAGTATTCCATCACACTCCAGACTTGTGCCTTGTAGATGGTGGACAGGCTTTGGGGAGTCAGTGGGTGAGTTACTCACTGCAGTATTCCTAGACTGACAGTCACATACTCATTGTCAACTTAAATATTGTTGTAAAAAGAGACAATGAGCCAAAGATTTTCATCTGCCACTTAGAGTCATAGAGAGGTACAGCACAGAAACGGACCCCTCGGTCCAACTCAACCATGCCAACCAGATATCCTAAATTAATCTAGCCCCATTTGCCAGCACTTGACCCATATCGCTCTAAACCCTTCCTATTCATATACCCATCCAGATGTCTTTTAAATGCTGTAATTTTACCAGCCTCCACCACTTCCTCTGGCAGCTCATTCCACACACGCACCACCCTCTGTGTGAAAACGTTGCCTCTTAAGTCCCTTTTAAATCTTGCCCCTCTCACCCTAAATCTACGCCCTCTAGTTCTGGACTCCCCCACTCCAGGGAAAAGACCTTGTCTGTTTATCCTATCCATGTCCCTCATGATTTCAGGACTTCAGTGAGAATGCTTGGATATGCATTCACCGATCAACATCAACCTTCAAGATTTAAATTTAGTTTGGTGGCGAACTCTCAATTATGCCGTCTCCATAGTAACACGCCTACCAATTGGAGTCCATTTGCCAACCAATCAATAATGTCTTCTCATACAGTACAAAGTGCTGTTTCTTTCTAAGGGGAGTGGAAAACTCAGGAAGGTGCTGACAACAAAGTGTGAGATGATTTCAAGTGACAGCTGCCAATGAGGTCAGGCTGAATTAATGAGGGTGCGAACACAAAAGAGAAAGGTCTGACACTGACCCCACAACCTTCTCTAACCCTCATGCCCTAACAGCAATAGGTGGAGGTGAGTGAAGATTGAGCCCAACAGTCACAGGGCCCAATGCGGAGCAGGATGCCAGAGTGGGTCAGCTGGTGGTTGATGGTCTTAGGCCCAGTGTGGTCAGCCTGTCACAGGGGGTGGTCAGTGAGTGGACTGGAACCCAGTGTGGTCAGCTTGGAGCCTGGTGTGGTCAGCCTGTCAGAGATGGCAGTCAGTGGGTGGACTGGAGCCTGGTGTGGTCAGCCTGTCACAGGTGGCGGTCAGTGGGTGGACTGGAGCCTGGTGTGGTCAGCCTGTCACAGGTGGCGGTCAGTGGGTGGACTGGAGCCTGGTGTGGTCAGCCTGTCAGAGATAGCGGTCAGTGGCTTGCGAACCCAATTGGGTTTGGCCCAGTGTGAGAGTGGAGAGCGAGACCATGTGTGGAAGTCCCCCAGCGTGGATCAACTGCAAACTGTAGAATGGCTGTACTGTAGAACCCTGGCATCTGTGGATTCGGTTTCTGTGGTTTCAATTATCTGCTGTTTATCGTGGTCCGAAAATATTACATGGAACATTCCAGAAATAATTCTGGGGGCTGCTGGGAGGTACACGTCCCATTTAAATGATAGGATTTACTCCTATCCATGGTTTCAGGCATCAGTGATAGGTCTTGCAACCGCGGATACAGGAGACACCTGAATGCTTATCTTTTAACATTATTTATTTGCTTACTATGAAAAACTGCAATGTAGAACTTCTCACTTTTTCTTTATTTCTCTATTTTTGTACCTAATCTATTTTACCAACTAAGATTTGTACCTAGTTACTTTGTACCCAGGATGGCGCTGTGTACGTCAACATTGTATGCTTTTCACTGTACTCCTGTACACCCTCCCTGAGCTGAGCAGTGAGACGTTCTGCATTGCTGGATTCCGAATGATGCCAAAGAACTAAAAAGCAACCCATGGACAACAAAATCCAAGTCAAACCCCCAAGGAACAAGCCACAGATGGAGAAAGATCAAGCAAATGTCTCAAACATCCCCCAAACAATCTAACTGAACCACAGAAAGAGATGATTTGCCTCATGTTTCCAGTGTTGGGACATTTTGTTGGGGAGGGCACTCGGATCCCTGTTTTAACCCCGTGGAATCTTCACCTTTTTGCCCATTTGCAATCTCTGAAGGGCAAAATTTCTTGATTAGATTTATTACTGTCACGTGTACCTATGTACAGTGAAAAGTTTTGTTTTGCGTTCAGTACAGGCAGATCATACGATACAAAGTGCATCAGGGTAATAGAACAGAGGGAGGAATATAATGTTACAGCTGCAGAGAAGGTGCAGCGAGAGAGAGAGAGAGAGATCAACATTTAAATTTATAATTTGAGAGGTCCATTCAGAAGTCTGATAACAGCGGGGAAGAAGCTGTTCTTGAAGCTGTTGGTCCGTGTGTTAAAGCTTCTGTACCTTCTGCCCAATGAAAGAGATTGGGAGAGATTATAACCGGGGTGGGAGGGGTCTTTGATGATCTTAGCTGCCTTCCTGAGGCATTGAGAAGTGTAGATGGAGATGGAAGGTGGTTTGTGTGATGGACTGGGCTGTGTTCACAACTAACGCGGTCAATAAAGATCGAATATTTCAACTTTAAATGGACCCGAATCTCAGCAGCAATTTTTCCAGTTGTTCTCAGATAAGCAATCTAATTGTACTTCAATCTTTCCTTTTGAAATGGTTTTCACAGCAAATGTAAGGGTAGCCTGCACTGAGCCCACTAGATGGCAGTGTTGTATTACCAAGAAAACATGATGCATTTTAAAATTTTCTTTTCAAACTGCCCATAACAATTATGTCAAAAAGTAATTGAGTGTGTGTCATCAGCCTGTCTTTGTAATAATTTCTAGCATCTTCTGGGAACACCAGAGTCACAGAGATGTACAGTGCGGGAAACAAACCCGTTGGTCAACTCGTCCATGCCGACCAGATATCCTAAATTAATCTACTCTCAATTGCCAGCACTTGGCCCATCTCTCTCGGCAGAGGAACCTCGATTATCTGAACGAGATGGACGGACACTATTTCATTTGGGTAATTGATTATTCGGTTAATGGATTACTTTCCTCTGGGGCTGGGAGTTTCCTGTTAAGCCCGCTCCCCGTTCAGGAGACGAGGCAGCAGCACATGGCAAGCAAGCACCCGCCCCACAACCCCGCCCAACACCACTTCGTCCACCCCCACCCCATCCACCGTCCAACTCCCGTCAAAGCCCCTGCCCCCAGACTGACCCCCTACCCCCCCCCCCCCCCCCCAGTGCGCCCCACCCCCCCAAGGGCAGCTGGACTGGACACCAACAGTAAGACTGCTGCTGCATTTGGGGAGGTGGGTGGAGGGGGTGAGTTTCCAAATAGTGCACACACCCACACGCAGAGACATCCACACATACATACACACACACACACACACATACAGACAGACAAAAAAAACCTTTTGACAGGTTCCACCTTTGCCCTGTACACGACAATGTTAGAGAGGTTATCTGGGGAAACGTGGTTCAGGGTGCACCCCTGTGTAGGACTCCAGGAAAAGTGTGGGGAGAGAGAGAGGGCCGGAGGTCAGTCATTTGGAGACGGTGCCTGGGCTCCCATTGATGTCCAGGACTGCTCTTGGCAGCATTTCAGTAAGCCGAGTCCGTTTTTAATCACTGTAAACAAAAGACATGATCAGTGTTGGAAACACGTCTTTGATATAATGTTTCTATCGAATAATCCGATATTCAGTTGATTTGTACTCGGATAATTGAGGTTCCTCTGTAAACCCTCATGCACCCCAGATGCCTTTTAAATGTTGTAATTGTACCAGCCTCCACTACTTCCTCTGGCAGCTCATTCCATACATACACCACCCTCTGTGTGAAAAGGTTGCCCCTTAGCTCCCCAGCGAGTTTGTATTATCAGCAAAAGGTGCTGAAGATTCCATTCAGAGCTAGAAAACTGAGTGAATCCGTGACCTGGAGAGAAAAACAAACTGATCAGAGCCATCAAAAGCAAAATACGGATGCTGTAAATCTGAAATAAAAACAGAAATTGCTGGAGAAACTCAGCAGGTCTGGCAGCATCTGTGGAGAGAGAAACAGAGTTAACACCATAAGTCAGATATGACTCTTTTCACAACTGAAAGAGAGCTGTAAAATGATCATTCTTACACTGTTAACAAAGTGCGGTGGGGAGAGAAATGGAACTGATAGTGAGAGTGCAGAGAGGAAAATACAAAGGGACCGTTAATGGTACTGGAGGAGTGATACAGATACAGAATAGGTGTTAATGGTATATGGGAATATTAGAAAATAGGTCAGCTCTGTTGAGTCACTTAGACAAGTGGTTGGGGGTGGTGAGTTGAACCAAGATGGAGAACACTGTTCTTGCTCTGAAGTTATTGAATTCTGTAGAATCCTAAAGTGCCAAAAAGGAAAGATGAGGCGCTGCTCCTCCAGCTTGGATTGAGCGTCATTGGAACACCAAAGAAAGGCAAGGACAGAAACATGAGGGGGACGGCAAGATGGCGATCAGAGAGGTTTTGACGATCCCAAAATGTGACTTTTTTGTGGTTACTGCTGAGTATCCCACAGTCTTTCAGCTTGTTTTTAACAGAAGAGTGAAGTTCCCCCAAACCCAAAGCTTATGTCACATATAAGACTCTTGTGCTAACATTAACAAAAGCCTGAACAAAACTTTAATAACATGGAGCTAAAAGGTGAACGTGATGGCAGGGTGGCTCAGTGGTTAGCACTGCTGCCTCACAACCCCAGCTGGGTTCGATCCCAGCCTTGGGCAACTGTCTGTGTGGAGTTTGCACATTCTCCCCGTGTCTGCATGGGTGGCCTCCCACAGTCCAAAGATGAGCAGGTTAGGTGGATTGGCCATACTGCATTGCCCATAGTGTGCAGGCTAGGTGGGTTAGCTGTGGGAAATGTGGGTTTCCAGGGATTGGGTGGGATGCTGTGTGGTGAGTCATTGGCGCAGATTTCTGGGGCCAAATGGCCTCTTTCTGCACTGCAAGGAATTCCAAGTCCTCACAAATGCAAACAAGAAAAACCTCATAGTTCCTCATATGAGTTTAAAAGTAAGGCAAACCCTAACATGATGAATTCAGCAGTTCCTCATGAACCCCAACAAACTCCATAGGCTAATCACAATTAAATCCATAAGAATTTAAGGCAGATATAAACACCCAAATCTAAATTCAATCTGGGCTTGAATCTAATCAATGCTTGGTCCTGAGTCTAACCAACAGAAATGATCTTGGTCTAAATTCATGTTTCTTTAGGAAGGGGCACGTCCAATCTTTTAACCCGACACATTCTCCTGAAAGGAGTCATTTCATGTCTCAATCTTTCACGGTATTGCCAACAGATTGTGGATGATGGGACAGGAAAACCAGACAGACAGAACCTGAGATAATTGGAAATGGCATGTGCCAATGAAGTAAGGCTGAATTAACGAGCGAGCAAACACAACAGGGGGAAGGTCCCACACTGACCCTAAAACGTTCTCTCACCCTAACCCTCCAAACAGGAATAGATGGAAGTGAGGAAAAATTGAGGGCAGGCTCCAAGGCAGAACATGAACCATAAAGAGTGACAAATACCTAAGGCCTGAACATCCTAACCCAGAGGAATAGTCATACACACTCTGCTGGTGCTCAAGGACAAAATAATCCTATGGACAATAAAATCCGGGTCAAACACCCGAATAAAACACTCTCCGGAAAAGGTGACCAAATGCGACAAAATGTCCAAAACACAAGAAGTGAGGGAGTGACCACACAAGAGCTGATTACCCCCAGCCCAATCGTCTTTCCCTAACCATTCCCTGCAAGTTGCCCTCCAAGCCACTCACCGTCCTTACTTGGAAATATATCGATGTTCCTTCACTGTCACTGGGTCAAAGTCCTGGAATTCCCTCCCTAAGGTCATTGTGGGTCTACCTACAACAAATGGACTAGAGCGGTTCAAGAAGGCAGCTCACCCCCCACCTTCTCAAAGGGGCAACTAGGGACAGGCAATAAATGCTGGGCCCAGCCAGCCATGACCATATCGCATGAGTAACTAAAACACACCCTTGGAAGTGACACTTTTTTCATTGTGGTAGTTCGAGTAGTGCTATAAAAGAAAATCATTGACAGGACAATACAGATTGGGTTTATAGCTGAAAATGTGTTGCTAGAAAAGCACAGCAGGTCAGGCAGCATCCAAGGAACAGGAGAATCGACGTTTCGGGCATAAGCCCTTCTTCAGGAATGAGGAAAGTGTGTCCAGCAGGCTAAGATAAAAGGTAGGGAGGAGGGACTTGGGGGAGGGGCTTTGGAAATGCGATAGGTGGAGGGAGGTCAAGGTGAGGGTGATAGGCCGGAGTGGGGTGGGGGCGGAGAGGTCAGGAAGAAGATTGCAGGTTAGGAAGGCGGTGCTGAGTTCGAGGGATTTGACTGAGACAAGGTGAGGGGAGGGGAAATGCCGCTTCCGGTTGTCAGTTCCAGCTGTCCATTGCAGTGGCCGATATATTGGGTCCAGGTCGATGTGCTTATTGATTGAATCTGTGGATGAGTGCCATGCCTCTAGGAATTCCCTGGCTGTTCTCTGTTCTCTAGGAATTCCTAGAGAAGCGGCAGATACAAATCACTATAAATGCCGGAGGAAAGATCACAGAAGCGCTTCACAGGAGGCTCCCAAGCACTGAGGATGTCACCTAGACAGGGGATGAAACGTCTGCAACACAAATTCCCAGCTCGGCGAACAGAACCACAACAACGAAAGAGTAACTTGGGAGAGAATAGGGGCCCTTACAGACCCAACAAAGCCATCTTTGTGTGGAACCGCAGGAGGTGGGTGTGACGCTGAACAAGCATTTTGTGTTACTCTTTACCATGGTGAAGGATATGCAAGCTAAAGAACTTGGAGAAATAATTCGTGGTATCCTGAAAAGTGACCATATTACAGAGGAAGTGGTGCTGGATGGCTTAAAATGCATAAAGCTGGATAAAACTCTGGAACCTGATCAGGTCTGTCCCAGATATGTGTGTGAGGCCTGGGAAGTGAATGACTGGCCCCTCGCTGAGACATTTGTAGCATCGACAACCATGTCAGAAGACTGGAGGATGGCTAATGTGGTGTTCTTATTTAAGAAAGGTGGTAAGGAAAAGCCAGTAAGCCAGGTGTAAGTGGTGGGTACATTGTTGGAGGGGATTCTGAGGGTCAGGATTGACGTGTTTGGAAAGGCAAGGACTGATTACAGATAGTCAACATGGCTTTGTACATGGGAAATCATGTCTCACTAATTTGATTGCGTTTTTTGAAGATGTGACAAAGCAGATTGAGGAGGGCAGAGTGGTGGACATTGTTTATGTGGATTTCAGCAACACTTTTCACAAGGTTCCCCATGGGAGACTGGTTAGCAAGGTTAGGTTTCATGGAATCCAGGGAGAGATAGCCATTTGGATACAGAACTAGCTCGAAGGTAGGAGACAGAGGGTGGTGGTGGAGGGTTGTTTTTCAGACTGGAGTCCTGTGACCAGTAGAAGGCCATAAGGGTTAGTGCTGGGGCCACTGCTTTTTGTCATTTATATAAATTATGTGGATGTGAACATAGCAGGTATAGTTAGTAAGTTTGCAGATGACACCAAAATTGGAGGTGTAGCGAAGAAGATGACCTCAGAGTACAACAGGATCTTGATCAGATGGGCCAACGGACTGAGGAGTGGCAGATGAAGTTTAATTTAGGTAAATGTGAGGTGTTGCATTTTGGGAAGGCAAATCAGAGCAGGACTTATACACTTAATGGTAAGGTCTGGGGGAGTGTTGCTGAACAAAGAGACCTTGGGGTACAGGTTCATAGTTCCTTGAAAGTGGAGTCGCAGGTAGATAGGATAGTGAAGAAGGTGTTTGGTATGTTTTCCTTAATTGGTCAGTGTATTGAGTACAGGAGTTGGGAGGTTGTATTGTAGCTGTACAGGACATTGGTTAGGCTACTGTTGTATTACTGCATTCAAAATTCTGGTCTCCAAGCTATAGGAAGGATGTTGTGAAACTTGAAAGGGTTCAGAAAAGATTTACAAGGATGTTGTCAGGGTTGGAGGATTTGAGATTTAGGGAGAGGCTGAACAGGCTGGTGCTGTTTTTCCTGGAGCGTCGGAGGCTGAGGGCTGACTTCACAGATTTATAAAATCATGACAGGCATGGATAGGGTAAATAACCAAGGTCTTTTTCCCTGGGTAGGGGAATTCAAAACTAGAAGGCATAGGTTTAGGGTGAGAGGGGAAAGATTTAGAAGGGACCTAAGGGGCAACTTTTTCATGCAGAGGGTGGTACGTGTATGGAATGAGCTGCCAGAGGAAATGATGGAGGCTGGTACAATTATCGCATTTAGAAGGCATCTGGATGGGTACATGAATAGGAAAGGTTCAGAGGGATATGGGCCAAGCTGGCAATTGAGACTAGATTAATTTAGGATATCTGGTCAGCCTGGACGAGTTGGACCGAAGGGTCTGTTTCCATGCTGTACATCTCTATGACTCTATAACTGAGAAACTGAAGTCCAGTTTTACTTGTTGTTAGGATTGGAGTTAGATTCATCCAAATGATACATGTCAATAAAAGTTCCTGCACAGAAAGAGGTCTGACCTCTCCAACCTGTGCCTATTCTCAGGTAAGGCAGACTGCCACACTTTTGTTCACATCTGTGCGGCAATCCTGCCGGAACTTCCCCAAAAAGAATTTTCTTTATAATTCCCACAGAATTCGTAGATAATGAAATCCAGCAAATTGCATAAAATGCCAAATTTGCTTTCTCAGAATCACACAGCTTTGCTGGGTTTCTCTTGGAGAAGCGAATTAATTTCAGTCAAACACACCTCCTTAAAATACGTTATTTATTTCATAATCTTTACAAATGTACAGGTGGCCTGCAAGCCCACTAGATGGCAGTGCTAAATTACCAAGATAGTTACTTATTGAAAGCAGACAAAGCACGGACAAAATGTTCGCCTCAGAAGCTGGGAAATGTAATATCTCTCAGAAGGCACAAAGCTGGATGGGAGGGTGAGCTGTGAGGAGGATTGCAGTGTGATTGAGACAGGCTGAGTGACTGGCCAAATGCATGTTAGGTGTGGTATAATGTTGATAAATGTGAGGTTATCCATTTTGATAGCAAAAATGGGAAGGTAGGTTATTATTTGTGTGGCTGTAAATTGAGAGGGGGAATGTTCAATAAGACAATGGGTGCCCTTGTACATCAGTCACTGAAAGTAAGCATGTGGGTGCAGCAGGCATTAAAGAAGGCAGACTGTGTGTTGGCCATCATAGAGATAGGATTCGAGTACAGGAACAAGATCTTTGGCTGCGATTATGCAAGGCACTGGTGAGGCCTGGAGTTTTGTGTGCTGTTTTGGTCTCCCTATCTGGGAAGGATGTTCTTGCTATAGAGGGAGTGCAGTGAAGGTTTACCAGATTGATTCCTGGGATGACAGGAATGAGGTGAGATGGAGTTGATTAGGATCGTCTTCACTAGTATTTAGAAGTATGAAGGAGAGATCTCATAGAAACCTATAATACTGTAACAGGACTTGACAGGTTAGATGCAGAGAGGATGTACATGATGGTGTGGGAGCCCAGAACCAGGGGTCAGAGTCCACTTGTAGTCTTATTAAGCGGTGTAGCAGACTGGAGGGGTCGAATGGCCTACTCCTGCTCCTACCAGCATTGGGCCCAAATCCCTCTAAACCCTTCCTATTCATGTACCCATCCAGATGATTCACCAGTTACCTTGTGTCAGTACCAGGATGACCTACAAGGCTGCAATGAATGAAGAAATAAGCCTGTTGTGTGTGTGTGTGTGTGTGTGTGTGGGGTGGGGGAGGGAGGGAAAGCTGCTTAGCAAATTCACACACTGGCTATATATTCAAGACAGAGAACACGACCCAGACTGGCAAAATGAGTTGAAACTGGCAAGTTAGGAAGTTAGAAAAGAGCAGCCCAGGAAGTTTTCTCTGCAGTATAGTTCAGGTTCGTTAGAGTAAATTTACATTATTTAGCTGGATGACTGCAGTGCGATGCAGCCATTCCTGATGAAGGGCTTTTGCCCGAAACGTCGATTTTCCTGCTCCTCGGATGCTGCCTGACCTGCTGTGCCGTTCCAGCACCAATCTAACCTTGACACTAATCTCCAGCATCTGCAGTACCCACTTCCGCATAAATTTACATTATCCCAGTCCCAGGGCAGTGAAAGCAATAAAATCACCATCGTACCAGAGGGCTGCTCTCACGTTACAGAGAGATGACTGGTGGTGGTTTAACCTGAGGGTCACCGTGCCTCAGGCGAGGGGAGAGGTTGGGAAGGAGAGTCCTTCATGACAACCTTAGCTGGTGCAGTGTAAACCAGCCGTCCAGCTAACTAGGTCAACCGACCTCAGCAGGATAGAGAAACAAACTTCCTCCACACTCTGTCATCAAACAATCCCAGGAGGTGTACACCTTGGGCTAGATGCAAAGTAAAGATGCCTCAACCTTGTTACATTTAAACAAACCAGAGGCAAGTGCAGGATTGAAAGAGAAAAACATAGAATACGGCAAAAATTAGTGGCAAGACCTGCATCACGCTATGCAATTAAATATTTCCAGAATGTGTTTAACACTGAAAAAACAAACAACACTGTTCTGTAGGTTAGATACAAACAAAGTAAAGTTTGACAGAGCAATCTTAGTGACAGAGCTTGATTATGTCTAAATACTCTTCTTTTACAACCTTTGTCATTAACACTTTCCCATTGACAGATGTTAAGCGAACTACCTTAGAGTTACCTGCTCTGCAACTTAATTAAAATAAAGATATTACATCAGTAATATCTTTCCAATCCTCCGAGACTTTCCCAGAATCTAAGGATTTTTGGAAGATTACGGCCAGTGTATCCATTACCTCAGTAGCTATTTCTTTTAATATCCTACAATGTATCCTCTCAGCTCCAGGTGATTTATCAGGCTTTAGTCCCATTAGTTTCCCATTTACTTTTTCTCGACTTGCTTCCGTGCTCCGGGGAAGCTCAGCACAACCTGGAAGAACAGCACCTCATTTTCCGCTCGGGAACCCTGCAGCCTTCTGGACTTCATGTCAAGTTCAACAACTTTAGGGCTTGAACTCTCCCATGTCCTTACTCCAACCTCCACACACCAGGCCTTGTTGTTATATAGTCCGCTACTACAGGCAATCCATTGTTAGCCACGAACAGTCCCCATTAAGAGCTATTCACCCTCCCAGCCAGATTGTTGTCCACTCCTTTGTCTGTCCAAATGGTTTTCCATCTTTGGGCTCTATCCCACCCCCCCTATTGTTTACTCCTTATCCCCTCCCCCACCCTATTTTCGACAAATAAACCAACATTTTCCTAGCTACTGTCAGTTCTTGAAGAGTCACTCAACCAGAAACATTAACTCTGATTGCCCTCCAGTGACGCTATCAAACCTGCTGAGTTCTTCCTGCAATTTCTGCTTATGTTTCTGATTTACACCATCCGCAGTCGTTCTAGCTATTATTTTCTTTCTAGTCATAGTTACTGTGTTTATTTCCTTTTCTCTTTCTGCCCTTTGATTATTTAGTAATTTTCAAATGCTATCACCGTCTCCTAAATGAAGGCTGATGCAAAGTACTGATTCAACTCCTCTGCCACGTCCTGGCTCCCCATCATTATTTCCTCAACCTTATTTTCAAAAGACCTATTTTAAATTTAGTCTCTCTCTTCCTTTTCATTTTTAAAGAAGCTCTTGTTGTCCATCTTGTTATTACTTGCATGTTTACCCTCAAAGCTTATAAGACCATAAGACATTGGAGCAGAAATTAGGCCATTCTGCCCATCAGGTCTGCTCTGCCACTCAATCAGGGCTGGTACGTTTCCCAACCCCATTCTACCTGTAACCTTTGACCCCCTTGACAATCAAGAACCTATCGATCGCTCCGTCAATCTTATCATCTCTTGTTATTTCTCACCTTCTGTAGGATTTTAAAACCTTCCCAATCCTTTAGCTTGCAACTAATCTTTATCATATCGTATGTTTTTCTCATTCAATTTGATGTTAGACTTAACATTGGCATCTTATTCCCTTCGGAGAATCATACTCACAGGGATATATTTTTGTTGTAAGCCAGGAACCATTTTCTTAAAAGTCTGTCATTGTTCCTCAACCGTCTTTGCTGCCAAACACCTCTCCCAGTTCACTACAGCCAGCTCTGCCCTCATTCCTTTGTAATTAGTCTAATTTAAGTTCAGCACAGTTTCTGACCTAACCCCCTCACTCTCAAACTGAATACTAAATGCTACCATGTTATGGTCACTGTTTCCGTGGGTACCCTTTACTCTGACATCATTTATTAAACCTGCCTCTTCCTTATTCATTATATTAGATCCAAAATAACCTCATTCCTAGTTGGATCCATGACATATTGCGTCCCGAATACAAAAAAAAGTGAATTCTTGCTCATAGCCACCCGTCAGTCAGTCTTTCCCAAGAAGATTAAAGCCACAAATGATTAATTATTGCCTTTTATACATGATCTCCTGATTTATTCTCTTTTTTACTATACGACTAATATTGGGGAGTCGGGGGTGGAGGGTGGGGTGGTGCTATACACTACTCCTACCAGCATCTTCTTCACCCCTCCATTTCTTACCTCCAACCACATCTTCTGAGCCAAAGTCATTTCTTACTATTGTTCCTATTCCATCCTGAACTAACCATGATTCCCCACCGTCCTTTCTTTCCTGTGTTTTGTTGAAAAGGTCAGATACCCCAGAATATTTCATTCCTTTGGAGTAACATGCACTATCGAGTAAAGGGAAACCAAAAACGTAACGTACTTGGACTACCACTCACAAAGGTTTTTGCCCAAACCCCAAAGTAGGGGTTCATAGGGGTAATGTATTAGCATGGGTAGAGGATTCACTGGCTGGCAGAGAACAGGGAGCAGACGCTAATGGGCCCTGTGGAAATGGCAGGTTTTCATAACAAACATGTCTACTATCTAGTAGGCACAAGTTCGCAGTGTGACGGGATTCTGCCTGGATCAATTTAAAGCTCAAACAACAGTCAAGGAGCGTGACACCATTGTGGGAACACCACCCACCTGCAGGTTTCCCTCCAAGCCACTCTCTATCCCTACTTGGAAATATATCGCTGCTCCTTCAGTCTCACTGCGTCAAAAATCCTAGAACTCCCTCCCTAATAACACTCTCGATGTCCCTATACCCCAGTGACTGCAGACTTTGGCTTAACTTTCCAAGGTAAGTAGGGATGGGCAATAAATGCTGGCCCCATCAGTGATGCCAACATATAACTAAATAACATTTTAGGCACGTATGTCAGTCTCAAGTTCATTTTCAGCATGACTACTATTACAACCAGATGATCTTGTCAATGTCAGCAAAGCAGACTATTTGAGGATGATAGGTGAAAGTGGGTACTGGAGATTAGAGTCAAGATGAGAGTGGTGCTGGTAAAGCACAGCAGGTCAGGCAGCATCCGAGGCAGTATCATCGGAAGGGCTCCTGCCCGAAACATAGATTTTCCTGCTCCTCGGATGCTGCCTGACCTGCTGTGCTTTTCCAGCACCATTCTAATCTTGACTCCCTTTGATATTGATGTGGTAGCGTCCCAACCTCTGAGCCAGCAGGCTCAGCTCCAACTCTCCCGAGGTGCACCAAAGCATTTCTGAACGTGTCGATTAGAAATATCTGCAGAGCGAGGATGTTGTTGGGCTTTCATGGAACTGCTTCTTTGACGGCAGATACAGGAAAAAAATCTGCTGCTGCTTGAAAGCAATAGGTATTCACCAGAAGTGACAGAAAACAGCACTTGTTTGGTGGATTTTCCAAAAAAACCCACACACTTTCAGTGGCTTGTCAGAGTTGGAAGGGAAATTACTGTATTCTGTGGTTCACAAGGAATGAGGAAGTTCTGGGGGCTGTTGAATATTTTGCCTCCCACAACACTGACATCTATTCCTTTGTGGCCAATGGTCACTGGCAATCGTGAGTGCTTGCGTCTGAGAGTGATTACCGTGTATCCAGCGTCATTTACCCCAACGTTGGTTCGAGTCTCTCATCCTCTTTCTGGTCGAGGTGCACTCTTCTGGGAGTATCGATTGGGGAACTCGATTTTTGCCAATGAGTGACAAACACGAGCAAAGTGTTTGAGTTGATCACTATATTATTTACTGCCAAGAGAAAACCCTTCCTGATGTGGGTAATCACCCCACTGCATTTTCTGGATAAGTCCCAATCTGTTTCGATGCTGCTGCTGCTGTGACACGAACCTAAGGTCAGTGAGAAACCGTAATGACCTCCTCAGGAGACAGACATATGCTGCAACCGACAGGGTACCCTTCATTGTCCAGTACTTCCCAGGAGCTGAAAAACTACACCATGCTCTTCGCAGCCTGCAGCACATTATCAATGAGGATCAGCACCTCGCCAAGACCTTCCCCACTCCTTGCCTTTAAACAACCGCCAAACCTCAAACAGATCATTGTTCGCAGCAAGCTGCCCGGCTTTCAGGACAACTCCATACAACCCTGTCACAGTAGACGTTGCAAGATGTGTCAAGAGTTTCGACACGGATACCATCATTATGTGTGGGGACACCTCCCAAAATGTACGTGGCAGGTCCCAATGTGACTCAGCCAACGTTGTCTATCTCATACGCTGCAGGCAAGGATACCCTGAGGCATGGTACATTGGTGAGACCAAGCAGAGGCTACAGCAACAGATGATGGGCACCGCACAACAATCAACACACAGGAGTGCACCCTCCCAGTTGAAGAACACTTCAGCGGTCCAGGACATTTGATCTCAGACCTTCGGGTGACCATCCTCCAAGTCAGACTTCAAGACAGACAGCAACGCAAAGTGGCCAAGCAGAGGCTGATAGCCAAGTTCAGTACCCATAGGGAGGGCCTCAACCGGGTTCATGTCACACTACAGATGACCCCACTGCACTACACACCGACACACACACTCCTACAGAGCCACACACTCACACAGACCCTCTCTCAAAAACCAGCTCTCTCATATGCTCACATATACACTCAGGCATCCTGTCTCAGACTTATAACCCTTTACACTCACACACACTCATAACACCATGGTGCATGTATGGAACGAGCTGCCAGAAGATGCAGTGGAGGCTGGTACAATTACAACATTTAAAAGGCATCTGGATGGGTATATGATTAGGAAGGGTTTGGAGGGATATGGGCCAGGTGCTGGTGGGTGGGACTAGATTGGGTTGGGATACCTGGTCGGCATGGACGAGTTGGACCGAAGGGTCTGTTTCCATGCTGTACATCTGTATGACTCTATGACCCTCTCCCGCTCTCCCCCCCTCCCCCCACACACACCCACATGCACGCACACATACACATTTGTGGGGTGAATTTGTACTTGCAGAATTACATTTTACTTTGCTCAAAAACTACATGAATCCATGTAAGATTCTGTAAATCCATATTTTAGATTAGAATTAGTCTAACCATTGTGGCACAGACAGCCTCACACAGGGCAGCACACGCCTTAAATGCATTATCTGGGTCGACATGACACCAATTGCTCAAGTTCACTTGAGAATGCAAAATTAGAAAAGTTCTGTGATTTACATGTGAAAGAACCGAAACCAACATGGTCATTCTAAAAGATGAGACTTAACACACAATCCAGGTGGCAGTGGTTAGCCCTGCTGCCTCACAGCACGAGGGACCCGGGTTCGATTCCCGCCTCGGGTGACTGTCTGTGTGGAGTTTGCACAATTGCCCTGTGTCTGCGTGGGATTCTTCTGGGTGAAAAGGTGTGCAGGTTAGGTGACTTGGCCATGCCAATTTTTCCATACTGCTCACGTTAGGTGCATTAGTCAGCGGTAAAAGTAGAGTAACTGGGAATGGGTTTGGGTGGGATACTTTTCAGAGGCTGAAGGGCCTGTTTGCACACTATAGGGATTCTATGATTTCCGTGCACCCACTGTCACTAAAGTGGATGATTCAAAACCTTAATGAAGTAACCTACAGGACATTTCAGCATTTACCCCAGAATGAGTGTTATCATAGAATCCCTACAGTGTGGGAGTGGGTCTTTGGGCCCATCAAGTTCACACCAACCCTCTTAAGAGTATCCCTTGCAAACCTAGCCCCACCACCCCATCCCTGCATTCCCCATGGCTAATCCATCTAACCTACACACCCCTGGACACTATGGGGCAATGTAGCATGACCAATCCACCTGACCTGCACAGCTTTGGACTGTGGGAGGAAACTGGAGCACTTGGAGGAAACCCACGCAGACACATGGAGAATATGCAAACTCCACACAGTCACTCAGGGATGGAATCGAACCCTGGTCCCTGGCATTGTGAGGCAGTAGTGTTAACCACTGAGCCACTGTGCTGCCCTTTTCACTGTATTTTGTAACAAGATACATGTGACAATAAATGAATCAAACACTAAGCGAGAATGGAACAGGAAAAGAAATGTTCATATTGCTTGGTAATAACGGTGAGCACATTTAAGTTGTTTGGATTACTTTAGGTTATGGGGCTGTGGTTGGGAGTCTGGGTGAGATGCTCTTTGGAATGGCCTCTTCATGCACTGTAAGGGTTCTGTGGTTACTTTGAAGGTCATTGCCTCCCGTGTGAAGCATTCACAGGAACATGCAAGTCATTTCCAGCAGCATCAATCCAGAGTGATAGCTTTGTCTTTCTCCAGCGCTCTGTGGCACAGTTAGTAAGACAATCTTCGAATCTCAGACATGTTCATCACTGAAGGTATATTTAGTTTACTCAATCTTGGTTAATGGTCTCATTCAGTTCTCACTTAATATTTGATCTACTTATTGTCACGTGTATCTTGTTACAAAATAGTGAAAAGTATTGTCTAGTGTTATCATTCCAGCACCATCTCAATATACAGAAAAGTAAATCAAAACATAAAATATGAAGGCAGAAAAAAGAAATAATGAATATTAGATGTTGGTTGTTTTGGTGACTTTACTCAGACTCCAGAATCTCAAACATTATCCAACTCTTCACCACATAATGAAGTAGTGAGGCCACTTATTTTTGCCATCTATGAGTGCAGCACCTGCTATTGCAACTTCAAAACAGCACAGCTACATTTGCCAATGTGGAAATGCACACGATGGTTCTGGGAGCACATCAAGGAGCAGTAGATAGAGATTGCGCAATCTGCAATGCAGTTATACAACTTCTCGGTAATGACTCGAGATTAATTTTTTAAAATTGGATGGTTATTTTTGTGAGAGTTGCGTGTGTCCACAGTGTGCAAGCTTTCTCCTTGGTAAACGTGATGTGGAGTGCCTTGTGTGTTTGCTAGTGTGTTGCCAAAACCCCAATTTGAGACGCTTTCTGCAGCCTGAAGGTTTCTTACCTGAAAGCAACGTTGCTTACATTTCACCAAGCTGTCACCATTGGGAAGTTGCTCTTGGGTCAGAATTCATAGCTTTAACCCAAGACATTTACAATAAGAACCATATAAGCTGTTAAAAATTGATCCTTGCAATTGACAGCTCTTTCCAGCATACTGCCTTTGGTGGTACACATGTGTCATAGCCTCAGGTGAGCAGAACCCCACTCACAATACACTAGTGCAGGTGTGCTGCTGTCTGAAAGCAAACACAAGTGTAAAAAAAACACAGGAAACAAAAGGACTCAGAGATCGTGATCTATTGAGACCAGAAAATAACTGATATAACTGAAAGATGAATGAATGTTGACTTATTGACATGTATGCTCGACAACAAACAGCATGGTAAAACACAGTGAAACACTTCAACTGTCACCACAATCCATCGCCATTCCAATTCTTCTGTCGTTTTATTCTTGAAGTAAGTCCATCTTCACTCTGCCACCTCCACCACGATGCCCAGCCCTGACCCGGCCGACCAATAACATTCGCACTGTCACCTTGCCAGACCCAATGTTGGAGTTACCCCCGCTCTTCAAACACCACCTCTTCGTCGCTGGGCCCACCTCGCTGATGGGCTATTGATGCTGGGGTCCCATGCTGACCAGACTAGATCCCCTACAGTATGGAAACAGGCCCTTCAGCCCAAGTTCACACCAACCTTCCGAAGAGTAACCCACCCAGACTCATTTCCCTACCCTGGATTTACCCCTGACTAATGCACCTAACACTATGGACAATTTAGCCTGGCCAATTCAGCTGACCTGCACAACTTTGGACTGTGGGAGGAAACCGGAGCACCCGGAGGGAACACACACTAAGGGAGAATGTGCAAACTGCACACGGACAATCACCCGAGGCAGGAATTGAACCCGGGTCTCTGGCGCTGTGAGGCCCCCCAATGACATGACTCCCAACACAACTCCAGTGAAACACCCACGAAGAGGAGATACAGATCCTCAAGCTTATGCGGATCTGGTTCACTCTTCCAGTGAAACACACTTACAGAAACGAGCATGAACACAAGCTGGAGAAATAAATCAGGATTGTGGACTAAGTGGAGGTGTTCCAAAAAGTGATCAATCGGCATTTGATGTGGAGGAGGCAGAGTTGGACTGGGGTGGACAAAGTTAAAAATCACACAACACCAGGCTGTAGTTTTTAAATTAATTTAAATTAAGTCTAAATTTGTTTACGAACAATAACCTGGTGTTGTGTGATTTTTAACTTAAATTGTTTAACATACCTTTACAATTCCAAAACCCTTTTTGCTATAAATTCTGTGTCATATGGTCATGTTCTACAACCACCTGATGAAGGGGCAGTGCTCTGAAAGCTAGTGCTTCCAAGTAAACCTGTTGGACAATAAAACCTGGTGTTGTGTGATTTTTAAATCTGCTTTTGTTCAGTAAGCCCCATTACAAAGATACAATTAGGAACAAAAACTGATCAACTACCACCACCCGCCCCCTCCCCAACCTTGCTCCACCTTTCAGTACGATCAAGGCTGATTGGTTTGTGTTTGAATTCCACGTAGTCACCGATCACTGACAATCTTCGATCTCACTGCCTAACTAACCTGAATCTACCTCCACACCTTCACTACATTCTCAGTCGCACAACTGAGAAAAACATTTCTGACTTCTTACCTAACAGGGAGTCCCTTAACTTTTATACCACATCTCCCCTGCTTCAGGACTCAGCCAAAGGAAACATCCTTTCTACATTCAGCTTGTCAAAACCATTCAAGATATTGTATACTTTAAGGTGAAAGTGAGGTTGCAGGTTAGAGTTGAGAGTGTGGTGCTGGAAAAGCACAGCAGGTCAGGCAGCATCCTCAGATGTGGTGCTTCCAGCACCAGATTCTCGACTATACTTTGATTAAGTCAGCCCTCAATCTTCTAAACCCCAGCGGAAACAAGCTCCGTCTGACCAAACGTTCCTCGTAAAATAGGGTGCAAGCTCCAGGCACCAATGTAGTAAATTAGAGGTCCACATTGTCAGCAGTGAATAAAATAGATTACTTTGGAAGAAACACATGCAAATTGCTGTTTTACGTGGAATGTGTGTTTAGGAGATTTAGAGATCTCAGAGGAATTAGCATAGGTGAGCCAAATAAACATGTTCGCCAGTGCCAGCACCTTCCCTCCCCCAACCCTCTCCCCCTGTGGCACTGTTTTCATTTTTATCTTCTATCTTTCCTTTTGGTTTTGCTTTCAGACAGCAGTATACTTTTACTAGTGCATTGCAAATTGTAATTGTGTTCTGTTCACTTAAGGCTACCAGACGTGTACCAGAGGGAGGACTCTAGAAAGGACCACAAGTCATAAGGAACAAGTTTTAACAATTCTGTCCTTGCAATTAATAATCCAATGCCCTCTTGAATTCCTGCATTGAACCTGCCCCCACCACATTCTGAGGCACTAAATTCCAGATCTTACTGTATCGAAAAAGTTCTAGAGTCTCCGTCGCTTCTGCTGTCAATTACCTTCACTCTGTGCCCCCTTGTTCTCAGTCAAGATTAGAGTGGTGCTGGAAAAGCACAGCAGGTCAGGCACCATCTGAGGAGCAGGAAAATCGACGTTTCAAGCAAAAGCCCTTCATCAGGAAATGCTTTTCCAGCACCACTCTAATCTTGACTCTAATCTCCAGCATCTGCAGTACCCACTTCTGCCTCTTGCTCTCAAATCTATCCAACAATGGGAAACATTTCTCTAATCTGCTCTGCCAAGGCTCATGACTTTAAGCACCTCCGCAACCTCCTCGTAATCATCACTTCTCCAAGAAACAAATTCTCCAAACTGTCCAAGTAATGGAAGTTCCTCAGCTCTTGAAGCATTCACGTGAATCTTTTCTGCCTTCTCCTCTTTGCTAAAGTGTGGTGCCCAGATTTTGACTCGATCCTCTAGTTGAGGCCCAATTAGTGGTTTATCTAAGTTTAACAAAACCTTCTTGCTTTTTTTAAGATTAGATTAGATTACTTAGTGTGGAAACAGGCCCTTCGGCTCAACGAGTCCACACCAACCCTCCGAAGAGCAACCCACCCAGACCCATTCCCCTACATTTACCCCTTCACCTAACACTACAGGCAAGTTAGTATGGCCAATGTACCTGACCTGCACATCTTCAGACTGTGGGAGGAAACCGGAGCACCCGGAGGAAACCCACGCAGACACAGGGAGAATGTGCAAACTCCACACAGACAGTTGCCCGAGGCCTTTTGTCCTTTTGTAGTCGAAAAGTGTGGTGCTGGAAAAGCACAGCCGGTCAGGCAGCATCCGAGGAGATGCTCTTCCCTAAGAAGAGCTGATGCCCGAAACGTCAACTCGCCAGCTCCTCGGATGTTGCCTGACCGGCTGTGCCTTTCCAGCGCCACACATTTCGATTCTGATCTCCAGCATCTGCAGTCCTCACTTTCCCTTTTGTACTTTTTACCCGTTAATAACATCTATAATACCGTGCACTTTTTCTAGCTGCTTTCTCTATCTGTCCTGCCACCTTCAATAGTTCAGGCAGATATATATCCAGCCCTTGCTGTAAATACCTGCTTGAGATTTTGCTTCATATTGTCACTGTATTCTTCTTACCAAACTATATTGTGTCACTTTTCTCTGCATTAAAATACATCTTCCACTTGTATGCCTATTGTCTGTGTCCTTTTGCAGATTTACACTATCCCCTCATAGCTCACGTTTCCAACTTCTGTATCATTGGTAAATTTTGACATTGTGCTGTATACACATTCAGGTCACTAACATAGATCAGTAAGAAAAGCAACATTAACCTCTGAGGAACTCCATCACAAACCTTCCCAGAGGGAAAGGCAGCTGCTACTCAATTCTATTTTCTACCACTTGACAATTTCATATAAAAACATAAAATAGGTGGTGTAGGCCATTCAGCCCTTTGAGTGTGATCCATTCAATAGGATCTTGCTGATCATCTAACTCTGTACCCAGTTCCTGCTATCCACACCATTATCCTTTGATCCCTTTAGCCCAAGTGCTATATCCAACTCCTTCCTGAAATTAAACAATGCTTTGGCCTAGACATCTTTCTGTGGCAGTGAATTTCATTGGCTCGCCATTCTCTGGGTGAAGACATTTCTCCTAATCTCAGCCCTAAATAACTTTGTCGTATCCTTAAACTATGACGCCTGGTTTACGACTGCCCACCATAAGAAGCATCCTTCCTTCACCTACCCCATCCAGTCCTGTTAGAATTTTACAAGTTTCTACAAGATTCCTCTCTCCTCTACTCCCATTCTTCTAAATTCCAGCAAATGTAATCCTAGCCAATTCGACCTCTCCTCAGCGTTAGTCCTATCACCACAGGTATCGGCCTTACAGATCTTCACTGTACTCCATCTCCAAAACATCCTTCCTCAGATAAGGAGACCAAATCTGCACATAATACTCCAGGTGTGGTCTCACCAAAGTCCTGTATAATTGTAGTATGACACCCCTGCTCTTGTACTCAAATTCTCTTGCTGTGAAGGCCAACCCATCGTTCCCCTTCTTCACCTACAAGCCTACCTTCAGCAACTGGTTTGAGAGGACACCCACATTTTGTTGCACATTCCCTCTCTCAATTCAGACAATCCAAGGTGGATAACTTTACATTTATCCACATTATCCTGCATTTGCCATTTGTTTGTCCACTTACTCAACATTTCTAAACTACACTGAAACATCTCTACATCCTCCTCACAGCTCACCCTCCCACCTGTTATCAGCTATAAACAGAGATATTATTTCACTTCCTTATCCAAATCATTCATATTTATAGTGTGATTGGTGGTCCTGCCACTAACCCCCTCGTCACTGGCTGCCACTCAGAAGACCCATTTATTCTACTTGGTTTCCCGTCTGCAAACCTGATTTCTATCCACCTCAACCTTCACCTAATCTTTGTATGTGGGACGGTGATGTAGTCTGAAAATCCAAATGAACCATATCCACTAGTTCTCCTACATCAACTCTACTAGTTGCATCCTCAAAGAGTTCTAGTAGATTTGTCAAGCATAATTTCCGCTTCATAAGTCCGTACTGACTGTGTCCAATCCTGCTATGATGCCTAACCACATGGATACTGTCTCCATCATTCCCCCGGCTCTAATCTCGCTCACAAATCCGTTGGCTGGTACCTTTTGCAAAACCATCCACTGTTTCTTTCACCTCTTTAAAGTCTTTAAGATGCACAATCTATTTGTAACAAATTTACACAGGCTTTCCTTAACTTTTTTTTTAAGTGACTACTGACTGTGTCTAATTATTGTTGCTAGAAGCCTCCTAAAAGTTAAGCTGATTAGCCTATGGTCTCTGCGCTTACCCTTTTGAATAAAGGGTATAAACATGGGTTGGCACAGTGGCTAGCACTGCTGCCTCACAGAACGAGGGACCCACGTTCGATTCCAGCCTCAGGCGACTGTCTGTGTGGAGTTTGCACATTCTCCCCGTGTCTGCGTGGGTTTTCTCCAGATGTGCTGGTTACCTCCCACAGTTCAAAAATATACAGGTTTGGTGGATTGGCCTGGGTGGGATGCTCCGAGGGTCAGTGTGGATCTCTTGGGCCTAAAGGCCTACTTCCACACTCTAGGGATTCTGTGATCTGCAATTCTCCAGACCTCCGGCACCACCCCTCTGCCCACCCAACCCAATGTAAGGAAGACTGGAAAACTCTGGCCAGTGCTTCTGCCTTTGTCCTTGGATGAACCTCGAAAAGACCCAATGACTTACTAACCTTGGGTACAGCCTATTCAATACCACAAGAGAAAATGCTGGAAAATCTCAGCAGGTCTGACAAAGCTCGCTTTGACAAAGGGTCAGTTAGACTCGAAACGTCAGCTCTTTTCTCTCCTTACAGATGCTGCCAGACCTGCTGAGAGTTTCCATTTTCTCTTTTGGTTTGAGATTCCAGCATCCGCAGTAATTCGCTTCTATCCAATACCATCCTCTATATAAACTTTACACCTTTCAAGTGGCTAAATTTTCTTCTCTATTCATCACAAACCATGCCCCAGCATCTTCCTTGGTGAAGACGGATGCAAATTATTCACTTAAATCTGCTTTTAGATCCTGTATCAGCGTTAGTGCCGGCACACCTTAGATAACGAAGGGACAGTAGTTAAAGGGGCAAGGATTTGAACCAAAATGTGCTGACAGGAGAGTTCAGGCTGTTAAGGGTGACTGAGGAATGGACCAAGGGATCGGTGAGGGTCTCCACTGAGAATGTTTAAAGCAGAGGGGATAGGGGGAGATACATTTTGAAGGCATCATGCTTGGAGTAGACAAAATGGTAGAAAATGTTCCATCGAATATAAAGGCTGATGGGATGCAGGTGGAGGACAAGGGAAACACCACTGTGGTTTCGGAGGGAGGGTTCTGGGAGCACAGCCTGAATTCCAAGTTTTTGATCTCCCACCAAGTTTTTGATCATGACCTCCACCATCAGACTGTTGTGACCTAACCTTCTCTAGGTGATTTTCACTCCATGGCTTTTCATATTCAAAACTTATGCCTCCTTCCTATGATCCAAAGCAGGACTGTTCTGGTAGATCTCACATTTCAGTTTGTTCCTGCCCCACTGCACTAATGTCTTCTTGCTTAGAGTTTGATTTCTTCTTGTCCAACTCTCTCTACCGACATCCATGCACTTCTGCTGCCCTCTGTTACTTCAAAGGTTACTAATCTTCTGGTCTTCTCTTTGCCATGGACATCTGAGTGTCGCATGGATCACACTGCAAACCTGAAGGCATGAGCGTTCTCTGCTTCTTCCTTGAAGAAACAAACAATTGCCATCCACCACTGACCTCTTCCACCTGGCTGAATTTCTTGCCTCAATTCTCCTCTAACATACTGCACTTCCTCCTAGAAGGTGCTGCTCAGAGTACTGGCGTGAGTGCTCAATACGCCTGTCCTTTTGGAGCATGTCAACTATTTCTTGTTCCAATCTGACTTGTGCCCCCCTCAACTCTTTTTCCAATACATTGAGGATTTGACGATGCTGTGGCGGGCCGTTCCCTCAAATTGAAAAACAGCAGAGGGCAGTGTGCTGGTTCAGTGGGTAGCAGTGCTGTCTCACAGCGCCAGTTCAATTCCATCCCCAGGCTTCTGTGTGGAGTTTGCATATTCTCCCCGTGTCTGTGTGGGTTTCCTCCGGGTGCTCCGGTTTCCTCCCATAGACCAAAGATGTGCAGGTTAGGGTGGATTGGGAAATACAGGGTAACAGGGATAGGGTAGTGGGCTGCTCTTCAGGGGTTCAGTGTGGACTTCATGGGCTGAATGGCCTGCTTCCACTCTATGATTCTACGATCAATTTTGTGAAACTGAGAAGGGTGAATGTTGGAAGCAGAGAACATTGTCAACTCTTCCTCCTTTGATGTCTCCATTCCCACTGATACGCTATCCAAATAGCATTCATTACAGGCCAACTGACTCACACAACTATCTTGACTGTACTTCCTCACATCCTGGTAAAGATCCCATTCCACTCTCCCAGTTCCTTTCTCACAGTGACAGTTGGGCTAAGGGTGAAACTTTCACTTTCTTTAGCCTCAATAGAAGAGTCCATCACTTGATGCAGTTGCTGTGATTCTGAAGTCATAAGTAGGCAATACCAGGCAAGAGCAACACACTTCCATCCCAAAGAAAGGCATTAGTGAACCAGAGGGACTGTTATAACAATGGACGACAATCTCATGGTCACCATTATGGAGACTAGCTTTACATTTCAGAATTTTTTTCGTTCTACATCAATAAGTGTTCTTACACACAGCCAAATGCTGTTTTATTCACCATTACCAAATCTTCCGTGGCATTTCTTCCCCCCACTATTAACTACCACCAGTAAAAAGCCCATGTTTTCCAATTGACTAATTTATATGCAAAGATCGTTAAGGACAATGCAGACTGGGGTTGGGGGGGTGAGTGGGGTTGGGGGGGGTGGTGAGTGGGGTTGGGGGGGGGGGGGGTGAGTGGGGTTGGGGGGGGGGGGGGGGGTGAGGGCGAGAGGAGATCAAAGTGGAGCTGGAAGGAGAGATAAAGCACTCTTATCCCCTGCAGAACCCACCTCTCTTTAAAGGCATCGAGAGTATTGATGGGCATGGTGTGCTCCATCGCCAAAGACACCTGGGGACAAGCGAAGCCACGGATATATTCCAGACTTTATCAACTTATTTAAACCCCGCCCGCTGTTCTGCTGGAATTTGAACTGGCATCTCTGACATATCACACTCGCCTTAAAAGGGACTCCAGCAGAATGTGATAACTCTAACAAAGTACACCGATGTGCAGTACTTCAACTAACAACAAAGCAGATGACACACAGCCAGACCGCAGTTGCTAGTACGTGGAACACAGATGCTGTGGACATCTTCCTTCCTGTATCAAACATCTGTTCAGGTGCTTTTCCATTTTTTGACATCTTCTTGTAGTTTTCATCCAACTTTCTCCTGAAAGTCACGGACAATCAATCATTTTTGACCCACAACAAGTGAATCAATGCGGGTAATGATTTGCAGTATAAGTGAATTTAAGAGATCAGGCAATGCGAACCATGGGAATTTACTGAAGCCATTCTCCCTGAATGCAACATTCGAAACATAACATTACTGTCAACTGAAGACCACGGTGCTCGTTTTGCCATTTAATCTTTATTTCAGACTCATTATAAAAAAGTCCACACAGAATAATAAAACCCATCAAGTTTACTTAACAGAACATCAGTACACGTGAATTAATCCAATTCAAATGTTAAAACACTTGTCATAGGAACCCATCCCATTCATTTAGATGCAAGATCTTTCAATACTGGCAGGGACTTGCAAATATGCTTCCAGATGCTTATAGTTTTAAAAAAAAAAAATTTCTAAAGCGGCTTCTTTTTATAATGGGGCAAAAGAAAGAGGGAGTGCATGGAATTTAGCTTATGTAAAACAATGGACTAAAATAACAATGGTCCCTGTTAAGTGTCTTCAACAATCTATTGGTAAGGCCGTAGAAAAATGCTATTGTTATTTCTGTCTAGAAGTGAAGTGGACAGGTTTTATGCAACATGATACCATCATGGACACAAACTTATGTGCTGAGTTACCATAAACTCACTTATGCCACACTGCATTCCACAGGACCTAGATTAAAAATAAACACTGAAGTAATTTATTAAGAATTAATAATAAAGTGCAGCCCTGGAAACAGTAATACTGCTGCATGTATGCATTTTCATCTATAGTTGAGTCTCTTGTAAACCATACACAATGATCATTTCATGAAATAAAGTTATTCAGTAAAATCCACAGGAAATTGTCTTTCTTCACAATAATTAGTATCTGTACTGCAAGCCAACCCCCAGTTTTGCAGTCTTACTGTTACAGTGTTGTGAATTAAGTTCACAATAAGAAAGCATTTATTACCAATGCAAAACGTTTCTTTTAGAAACCTCACTCTTGCCATGCGGAAAGTGAACTTCCTACGGCCTTCCGCGATGTATTTACAATCTAGCATAGCTACATTTAAGAAAATAGCAAACATTTTATACATCAGAGCATACACTCCAGCGTACTGCTGGGTTAAGAAGCACATCTGATTTAGTCATCACAGGCTGGAGAAAGTTGTACTCAGAGTTGGGCATATACAAGTGTACACATTCTTAAAGCAAGGCAATTGCAAGTAAATAGTCACGGACAAGTCAAATGAAGTTACAACTTCGAAGACACCTGAGATGCAACTGAAAGTTGACATGTGTTCTTGTCTGTAGCCAGTTTATGTAAAACAATTAAATAAAGGAATTAGTTCAATGTTGTTAAACACACTTTGAAACTGTAGATGATCCAAAGCATGCTACTGAAGTTTGTCAGATGTAAAAAGCATGTCACAGACACTCTGCTACCACACAATGCGTAAAAGCTACGGTTTGAAAGGAAGAGTGATCACTCTAATGCTTCAGCAGTTAGTGCACACAGATCTTGGCGCTGAGAGAGAAAGTCACTTTTTTCTGAGCGTATAGTTTGTTCACATCAGAAGGGAGCCAGAGGCAGTCCGTGTCCAGTAGCAGGAGGCAGTTAATAGTAAAAGTGCAAAAAACAGAGGGGCTGTCAATGAAGTATGTATGGGCATCAGTGGGTAGGTTGGGCTTTGAAAGTGCTGCAGAGGGATATGGAGAGGCAGAGACGGTGCCGTCATTTGATTGTAGTTCCAAAGAGGGAGTGGGGCAGACAGGAATCAAAGCACAGTCTGGCAGAGCCAGTGAAAATTTACATTCAGTCAATACTTGAAACCAATCACACATTTCATTCAAATTTACTTTCGTGTAGTTTGAAGGGATATTCCCTTGTGAGTTACGCCAGTTTTTCCATTGCTCTGCCTCTGAACTCACTGCTACAATATCAACATTCTGTGTTCTATGACTGTCGTGGCCATGCAGATGTGAGAGCCCTGAACAACCAACCAGGCTAGGTAACCACAAGGAGCAGCACACCAAATCCTAACCTGCTTCGCACCACCTTATCACACATATACTTCAGCTAAGGTGGAGGGGTGCTCACAGGGAGAGGCAGATGGCAGAGAGAATACAGACCATAAAACTGGTGGTGGGTTGACTAACATCCCCCACATGGGCTGAAAGGCATGGGTCCCACTGTAGCATTTCTGCTTATTGGCTGGGAGCTGTTCATTCATTCTCGGATGGATGGCACAACCAATCATAAAAGGGGAAGTTTCACTGAAAAAAATTCAACTCACCAGGTTTTACTTCAGGGCACTTGAGAAACAAATACTAACTATAGAGGTTCCACCAGCCCAGGACCACATGTGCTGCCACATATAACAGTAATTTTCTGCTAACGTTTATGAAGTTATACCAAACTCTGCTACTCAAAATGAAAAAAAAAAGAGGCGATACAAATTTTTATTTTGGGTAATGGACGGGGCTGGAGAGGGGTAAAGTGGGAGAAGAGATCAACAATGGAAATACTTCTGGTTCGAGAAAATCAGAACAGCATATGACCAACCAGTAAAAGCTTTTTGGAACAGGATAGTTTTTGGCGTAGATAATTTGTGGATGGTTCCAGACACTGGCAACAGCTTTTGCGATAGACAGTTCAGGTTAAAGTCTACACAGAATATTCTTATGTCTCCAATCTTGCAATTACCATTCTCATCATTGCGACGAAAAACATGAGCCAATGTGTGGGGAGGGGTGGGGAGGGAGGGAGGGAGGGAGGGAGGGGGCGGTCGAAGAGAGACACTCGAGTGTGTACCTGCACAGCCCACTCAGCAAGACCAATAGGTCATCTGCAAGACAGCGAGCTCTTGGCAGCAGAAGGTGGAATTTATTTCAGAGGTTGATCAACACTGTGCTTTCAGAGAAGCAAAAAAGGTTGCTGCAGTCTGTCAGTAATAAGTCCATCAAAGCAATGTACATCGGAAGAAGCTGCTTCTCTTTGACTGGTTCTTTGCAGTGATTTTAACTTGCCCACTGCTTCCTGGAGGACTGTTTTCATTCTGGAAATGGAGAAATGTGTAGGTAATGAGATGTTATAAATAGACAAAGTACAAACTGTTGATATGCAGAGCTACAAGACCCATCCATAAACAGTGCTCATCATTCTAAGAACAATCTCAAAAGACTCCTGCCATCATCTGGTGAAAAGCTTAGGCTCGAAATATTGACTTTCCTGCTCCTTGGATGCTGCCTGACCAGTTGTGCTTTTCCAGCACCACACTTTTTGACTCTGATCTCCAGCATCTGCAGATCTCACCTTCTCCCATCATATTAGAGGGAAATGGGTCTGGGTGGGATACTCTCCGGAGAAGTGTGGACTTGTTGGGCTGAAGGGCCTGTTTCCACACTGTAGGGAATCTAATCTAATCTTATCACATTTTATACTTCTAAGTGCCTGCACTTTGGTCTTATAGATATGTTAATAGATATATCTCTGGAGCAGGTGGGACTTGCGACTGGGCCTTCTGGCCCAGAGGTAACGACACTACCACTGGTGCCACAACACCCTGAAACTCTTGTTATACAAGAATGTGTGAAAGTCGAATTATTTAGATTACTGATCATGCACTGCTGAGTTTCAATGCCCATTTATTCATCAGCATGACAGTAAAGCAAAACTAATCATAACTAGAGTCTCTGGGTGATAGAGATGTACAACACGGAAACAGACCCTTCAGTCCAAATCATCCGTGCCGACCAGATATCCCAACCCAATTTAGTCCCACCTGCCAGCACCTGGCCCATATCCCTCCAAACCCTTCCTATTCATATACCCATCCAGATGCCTTTTAAATCTTGCAATTGTACCAGCGTCCACCACTTCCTCTAGCAGTCCATTCCATAGACGTACCACCCTCTGCGTGAAGAAGTTGCCCGTAGGTCTCTTTTATATCAATTCCCCCTCACCCTAAACCTACTGGGCTGAAAGGTGGCAAATGGAGTTCAATGCAGATAAATGTGAGGTGATTCACTTTGGGAAGAATAACAGGAAAGCAGAATACTGGGCCAATGGAAAGATTCTTGGTAGTGTGGATGAGCAGAGGGATCTTGGTGTCCACGTACATAGATCCCTGGAAGGTGCCACCCAGGTTGATGGTGTTGATAAGAAAGCATACGGTGTATTAGGTTTAACTGGTAAAGGGATTGAATTCCGGAGCCATGATGTCATGCTGCAACTGTACAAAACGCTAGTGCAGCCTCACTTGGAATACTGCATACAGTTCTGGTCGCCCCATTACAGGAAGGATGTGGAAGCATTGGAAAAGGTGCAGAGGAGATTTACCAGGATGTTGCCTGGTCTGGAGCAAAGGTCTTATGAAAAAGGCTGATGGACTTTGATCTGTTCTCATTGGAGGACTAAGAAGGGATTTAATAGAGATATACAAGATGATCAGAGGATTAGATAAGGTGGACAGAGAGAGTCTTTTTGCGAGGACGATGACGTCAGCTTGTACGAGGGAGCATAGCTGCAAATTCAGGGATGATAGATTTTAAGACAGAAGTCGGGTTCGTTTCCCGGTCAGGGAAGTATTTTTGTGGGCGGCACGGTGGCACAGTGGTTAGCACTGCTGCCTCGCAGCGCCAGAGACCCGGGTTCAATTCCCGACTCAGGCGACTGACTGTGTGGAGTTTGCACGTTCTCCCCGTGTCTCTGCGTGGGTTTCCTCCGGGTGCTCCGGTTTCCTCCCACAGTCCAAAGATGTGCAGGTCAGGTGAATTGGCCATGCTAAATTGCCCCTAGTGTTAGATATAGGCGTAAATGTAGGGGTATGGGTGGGTTGCGCTTCGGCGGGTCGGTGTGGACTTGTTGGGCCGAAGGGCCTGTTTCCATACTGTAATGTAATCTAAAAAAAAAGTCAGAGGCAGATTCTTTACTCAGAGTGGTAAGGGCGTGGAATGCCCTGCCTGCCAACGTAGTTAACACAGCCACATTAGGGGCATTAAACATTCCTTGGATAAACACATGGATGATGATGGGATAGTGTAGGAGGATGAGCTTAGATGAGTTCACAGGTCAGTGCAACATCGAGGGCCGAAGGGCCTGTTCTGTACTGTAGTGTTCTATGTTCTATATGCCCTCTAGTTCTGGACTTTCCATCGCAGGGAAAAGACTTTGTCTATTCATCCTATCCATGCTCCTTGTAATTTTATAAACCTCTGTATGGTCACCCCTCAGCCTCTAACTCTCCAGGGAAAACAGCCTGGGCCTGTTCAACCTCTCTCTGTAGCTCAAATCCTCCAACCTTTTAAACCTTTTCTGAACCCTTTCAAGTTTCCAATTGGAGGGAGACCAGAATTGCACGCAATATTCCAAAAGTGGCCTAACCAAAGGCCTGTATAGCCATAACATGACCTCCCAACTCCCGTACTCAATACTCTGACCAATAAAAGAAGGCATACCAAACATCATCTTCACTACCCTATCTACCTGTGACTCTACTTTCAAGGAGCTATGAACCTGCACTCCAAGGTCTTTTTGTTCAGCAACACTTCTGACGACCCCTTATCATTAAGTGCATAAGTCCTGCTAAGATTTGCTTTCCCAAAATGCAGCACCTCACATTTAGCTAAATTAAACTCCATGTGCCACTCCTCAGCCCATTGGCCCATCTGGTCTAGATCCTGTTGTAATCTGAGGGAACCTTCTTCACTGTCCACTATACTTCCAATTTTGGCGGAGCAAATTGAAGCCAATGAATAATCAGGTCTCAGTAAATTCATTCATTGCTCTCATCGAAGATATCATGACAATGGAAAATTAAGCAGCTCAACAAAAATTAACAAAAATAAAAAGAGAAAACCAAAAAAATTAGCACTTGCACAGAAAGGGTATTGCTGATGGTTTGGAAGTTCATCATGGGACACTAAGTATACACCCGGGAAGACTCAGTCACCGCCCATGTTTGTCACATTGTAGAACTGAAAATGGGACTTACAGAAACACCAGCCACTACTCACTTTCCAGCTCTGAAGGAACCCAGAGAAAAGTCTGGAGACATTCCCAAATGTGAAGACATGCAGCACATTTAGGAAAAGTGGTGGTGAGAGAGCAACCACAAAAGTGTGCTGTGAAGTGCGAGTGAAATGTCAGATCCTTAATATTTATAAGCACTCAACATGAGCACAGGCAATTCGGAGCATTTAAAACTGCATCTGGATGCCTAATTCAAAAACAGAACCCTACTGTTTTGAAAATATCCACATACCATTTTCCTGTTGAGTTTCGTCATGATATCTCGTGCAAGTGTAATAAACGCCTGCAAGGTAAAGATGAAGAAATCATTGACACATGGGTAACTGTTTTTCAATATACCTGTCATTCAGGAAATGACAAAATTGATCGTTCCAGTTTAGTCCGTGATTTCATACAAGTGTTCGAATCGATGTAGAAACACAGGAATTAGGAGGAGTGGGCCTTTCTGCTTGCTCATTTATGCGGTAATGTCTGATCTGACTGCAGCCACAGTCCTATGTTCACACCTACCCATGATAACCTGAGAGGAATGTTAAGCTCCCTCAGGCTGCTGCCAACAAGCTGGTCCTCACACCAATAACAGCAGCTTACCAGCTGAGTTTCTTCCTTCTACCAATAAGAAGCTTCAAGACTGGAAGACTGAAGTGTTTAGAACATGCTAACAATTTGCAGGCACATCTGGAACTATTGCCATTTGTAATTCATGTCTCATAGTTGAAAGAGACTATGATCTTGGAAATACTAATCATAGTTTTTCTAGAATTCCACTTTTGATGTTACCAATTGAAATAACTCAAGTTTACCTCAAGATTTGTAATTTTAGAGTAAGATTGAGAGAGTTCCATAGATGCACTTTTAATTTCAATAGATCATTAAATCCTCTGATTGTAGTTTTTTGTTTTAAAGTTTAAACATAACTAAGAGCAGTAGTTAGAATCTACACCTCCGTTAAAATCAATGCAATTGGCTGGCTCCTGCAAAGTAGAAGTCACTTATTAGTGTCATAGAGTCCGACAGCAGAGACAGGCCCTTTGGCCCAAACTGGTCCATGCCGACCAAAACGCCATCCATATTAACTCCATTTGCCCTTCTAAACCTTTCCTATCCATGCCTTTTAAATGTTGTTAATGTACCCACCTCAACCACTCCTTTTGGCAGCTCATTCTATTTAGGTACCATTATTCTGTGGTTAAAACTGAACTGGGAGAATGTTACATCTTTAGCTTTGGCAAATACTGTGTTTAATATTGTAAGGAGTAACTGATACACTAAAGTTTACCCTATTTGTGGATATGACCACTTAATCACCTAACTCTACAGTTAGTACAACATTAAGAAACACTAAACTTGTGAACAGAATTAAATGGTTAACACATTTACTTTGTTAGGAAGAATTCTTGGAGGCGGTTTTAAGGCAGAGCAGATACAAAGCCTGGCAGTCAGATGGGCAATGAGGAGCAAACGAGGGAAATTGCAGAGGGACAGGATACTGGAACAGAATAGGTCACTGCTGGAGGTGGGAACATGGTTTCAGCTTAGGCAAGGGCACCATCCCAACTCAACTTTACTGTTGGGTTTGACATCTTTGACCACTTTGCCTCTTCTAAATCTTTTGCTCCCACTTCCACTTTTCCCAGTGCTGAACCTGAGAGATGAAATATACTTGATCAGTAGTCTACGGGAGGTTCAGGGCAGCATGGTGGCACAATGGTTAGAACTGCTGCCTCACAGCGCCAGCAACCAGAGTTCGATTCCAACCACGGACGACTGTCTGCGTGGAGTTTGCACATTATTAGATTAGATTAGATTACTAGATTACTTACAATGTGGAAACAGGCCCTTCAGCCCAACAAGTCCACACTGACCCTCCGAAGAGCAACCCACCCAGACCCATTCCCCTACACCTAACACTACGGGCAATTTAGCATGGCCAATTCACCTGACCTGCACATCTTTGGACTGTGGGAGGAAACCGGAGCACCCGGAGGAAACCCACACAGACAGTTGCCCGACGCAGGAATTGAACCCGGGTCTCTGGTGCTGAGGCAGCAGTGCTAACCACCGTGCTGCCACATTCTCCCCGTGTCTGCGTGGGTTTCCTCCGGGTGCTCCGGTTTCCTCCCACAATCCAAAGATGTGCAGGTTAGGTGGGTTGACCACGCTAAGTTGCCCATCGTGTTAGGTGCATTAGTCGGGGTAAATGTAGGAGAATGGGTCTGGGTGGGTTACTCTTCGGAGGGTCAGTGTGGACTTGTTGGGCAGAAGGGTAGGGAATCTAATCTAATTTAGTTGAAAACTGGGAAAAATAATCTGCTGAGAAGTGGGAAAAGGCAGAATTAGGTAGAGAGATCTTCAATAAATGGGACAAATCACAGAGAGCTGAGTAAATAGTTTTCTTTGTGAGAGGTGGAGTGGAGTGGGGAGGGCAGTGTTGTGGTGCTCAGAGGAGGTTAAAAGAAAGGCATAAATGCAAGATATGCAGCAGCAGAGGAGATGGGACTACATGCTATATCTAATGTGGGTCAGGAAATGACTGGAAAGAATCCAGAGCTGTGGTCTGAGGTTAAGGTGGGAGCAAGGGAATAAGACAGTTGAGGGAGGCAGCCAGCAAACTGAGATCAAGGAGAGCAGCTTCCATGTCAGCAATGATCTGGAGAAAGTTTCTGTTTATTCAGATTTTAAAGTTGAATAAGCAGTGGCAGATGGAGACATGAAGGAGATAATGAAGTTTTATTTTTCGTTCTTTGTATCACTGACAAACGTACTGCCCATCTCCAACTCGCCCTTGAGAAAAGAAGAGAGTCAGCATCCATTGGAAAAGACATAGGAAGATGTGGCAACCAAGCCTAAGGTTGATAGGTAGGTGATCACAAGTGGAGAAGGGGGGAGGTTAGGTGGTCAGATTTTGAGAAGATAAAACCTCTCAAACCATCCTGACTTGGAAATATATTGCTGTGCCTCCACTGCCAGTAGTCAAAATCCTGGAATTGTTCCTAACAGCACTTACAGACATAATGCTGGACTGCAGAGGTTCAAGAGGCAGCTCATTATTATCTTCTCCAGCACAATCAAGGATGGGAAACAAGTTCTGAGTGTGTAAATTTGTCAGTGAGATTAGCACGCTAACATTTTCAGACTTCTTACCTCTTCAACATTTATGCTGGATTTCGCACTGGTCTCCAGGAATTTAATCCCATAATCTATTGCTAACTGGAAAAACAATGATAAGGATTATAAACTTCAAATTGAAATAAGGGTAATTTACACTCGAGCCATAGTACTCAGCCGTTAAATTGGTTGACCAATTTCTTCCAGAAATTTCTGACAGCCTTACCTTCTCTCCTCGCTCTTTTGACACCTGTCGCTTCTCATTCATATCACACTTGTTGCCCAGGATCATCCTTTCCACATCTGAAGATGCATGCTGAGGAGGTATAAAGAGATCGCTTTTAAATCTGAAGTTAAAATTCATCTAGATCAACTTTAAAATCCTCTCATCTGTAGGAATTCCAACCAAGTATATAAAGAGGCTACATTTGGTAATTCACATCACAACGTACAACTTTCTATTTCAGAATACACATGCAGTTTCAAAACAGCAGAGTTCACATCCCGTCTCAGTTGGTATCTGCTGCGTTTCTTGTACAAAACCCAAAGCAAATGAGAAAATGGCTTGAACTATCAGAACTATGTTTCATCGATGTACAGACTGTTCTAACACCAAGGCGGTGACAAAAAATCATTCTTGCTTTCTCCAGTGAATAATGCAGTGTTTTTAATTTTTTTTTATCTAAAAGGTTTAATGGCATTATTTTCTCAATATCACTAAGTTCGAGTATTAAATAAAAAAAGTTAACCTTAAACTGGACAATTGCTTAGTAGCAAACTTAACCAGGAATCACTGTCCATACTGCAGCACATGCCATCACAAACTCAAAAACTGGTTACCGAAACTATAAACCTCCATCAATGTGTAACATTAAAGGACGTTCATTTATGAAATTTGTGGCTTGATTAGGTAGCAGAAATGTTAACTATGAGGGATACATTTCCTATTAAACTTTGAATTTTACAGGTTAGAGAAGAAACCAAAACATAGCAAGCCAGTCAGGAGTATTCCAATGCTAGCTAAAAATTCAATTTATTCACTTTAGCATTTTGAATATTGTGCTTGCTTACTCTGGCAAAGAAATGACTTTTCAGCAATCTATCACAAGCTCTTCAATACTCCATTACCTGGGGATCTGTTTCAGTGTTTATTTCTGAACTTCCCTTCAATTCTTTGTTTACTACACTGGCCAGAATTGCATACTGTATTCCAACTGTGGCCATTCTGTAGCTTGCAGAAACCTGCACCTTGGCAGAAGTCCTAAGATCTAGTCTGTATCATCACAGTATGGAATACAATTTCTGCTAGCTTCAGTGAGATACTCAACAATGCCCTTGGATTCCTTCCCTGTAGCCACTGGATCTTTGGTTCACACTCCTACCAAATTCAGATCAAAAATATTGGGAAAACAGGAATGCATGATGCTTTATGTAAATAGGATCTAAATTTGTAAGCTGAAGAAAATGAACTGAAGTGATTGAGAAACAGGTTCAAAAGATTCAATAAAAACCGAAAGAACTGCGGATGCTGTAAATCAGAAAAAAAAACAAAAGTTGCTGGAAAAACTCAGCAGGTCTCACAGCACCTGTGGAGAGAAATCAAAGTTAGTGTTTTGGGTGCGGTTATCCTTCCTCAGGAAAGGGTCTTGGGAAGGGTCACCAGACCAGAAACATCAACTTTGATTTCTCTTCTTTGATGCTGCCAGACCTATTGAGCATTTCCAACTTCAAAATACTCAGTGGTGTACTATTCCTTTTTCTTCCCCCCTTATGAGTACAGAAGGCTGAGCAATGCAAGGCCATCAATATACCTAAAATGGTTCACGGTTGCAAATAAGCAATCAATACACAAAAGTAGTAGGAGAAGGCAACTTGGGCAGCAGCATTTGAACCACCCCTTCTCCAACAAGTGGATTTTAATATGTGATGCATCCATTTAAATTAAAATATCATTTAAAAATAGCTCACTGTCCTAAAATTTGAGGATATGTAAAGAAAGACAATAAGATGAAAATGCTAAACGAACTATTCCTACAAGAGAAATGTTAGTTCAAAACGTGAGGTCAAGAAAAATGATGATTACCAGATCACAATTTGTTTATACAGAAATGCATTTTTGTGCTCAAACTAAGGTTCAAAGTGAATCAAAGCAGTTCTCACCAGCATCCAATTTAAGCCTCTAGTATTCTAACCAGGGACACAATTGAATAAATCAAATTCTATGGTTATAGAATCATTGAATCCCCACAGTGTGGAAGCAAGCCAGTCAGCTCAAAGTCCACACTGTCCCTCCATCCACCTCACCCAGACCCACCACCCTACCGTATCCCTGTCAATTCTGCAGATCCCATGGCTAATCCACCTAACCTGCACATCCCTGGACACTATGGACAGTTTAGCACAGCCAATCCACCTAACCAGTACATCTTTAGGTTGTGGGAGGAAACCGAGCACCCAGAGGAAACTCAGAGGCCCAGGGAGAATGTGCAAACTCCAATCTGACAGTCACCCGAGGTAGGAATTGAACCGAAGTTCCTGGCGCTGAGGCAGCAGTGCTAACCACTGCAATGGAACATTACAGATTTGTGTCTGAAAGTTCCTGTACATACTCTGAATTGGCTTGTGCCACAAAGCAGGCACAAACATGTAGCTTACCGACCTAGTAAAACGACCTTTGACCTAGCATCAATAAAATTGACACAAACTCAAGTTTAACCACATGGTGGCTTTAGAGTATCTTGACCAGTATGTATTACATGGATTAATGGGGTTTTTAAACCAGTGTTTTGGAGGCAATATTGCGCAACTTAATTTATTTCCCCTTAAAACCTATGACCAAAGATTAAATAAAGCCCCTGCCACTCTGCGCTTTAGCACTACAAACTCAAAAAGAAATTTTTACATGTGCCCCTATAATGCAAGAAAGTGAAAAGTTTGCTTGTCCATTTTAGGCCATTGAATCTCAAACTGAAACAATGTGTTTACATGAAAGATCTGATATTGTGCACCTTGCATGACGTTCAATTAATGCCTAGGAATTAATACCTAATAGTCCTCATGATGCTCATCAGTCCATTTCCCTCAAATGAATGTTCCCCAATTCATCAACAGTACCCATTAAAAATGAATCAACGGCTGCAAATTATAACATGTTATCACAGTATTAATTGACCTGTGGAAACCAACAGTGTGCATGAGCTGGTTGATGCAGACAAATCTTAATGTCTTCAACAAGGCAACCTCACCTCTTCAATGTTCCTTATCCAGTTCTTTATGTTGTCAAATGACTTTTCATTTGTGATGTCATACACCAACATTATTCCCTGGAAACACATGATAAATCAAATGGCTCAGATTATACGGGGTACACTTCCACCTTGTTTCTTCCATCTAAATCAAAGTATGGTATTCCAACAGTGTTTTCAATAGAGTAAGATGTTACAAAACTAAGTACAACACTGAGGCACATGAGGATCAATTCAAACAGGTGACGAAAAGCTTTAACTCAGAGTCGGCCTTATAGGATCAGGGTATATATGCTTACCATAGCTCCTCTGTAATATGCTGTTGTGATTGTACGGAATCTTTCTTGACCTGCTGTGTCCCTTAAAAGAGAAAGTAGATAAAATAAGAGTAGAGTTATTAACAATTATAGAAACAATGGAACTTCAATTTCTTATGATTCCAACAGGTGGTTTATTATGCAGTTACTATTAGGAATGCAGCGAGGAAGTCAGGATTCTCAGTTAAAGCAACTGAAGCCAATCTGGGAGCTCTCTTACCTGTTTCTGACTCTGGGACCCCACTTTGCATTTAGTTGGAGTTACAGTGTCACAGTAGCATGTTTGAAGAAGCAGCTGCCTGAAGCACTGATTTCAGCTTGCGTCTGCCAGCAGCATTATTACAGATAACTGCACACCCAGCTCTGAACTCTGGCAGCCAGTGAGGTGGGAAGGGGCTTGGGTAATGTCAGGGGAACATTTGCAGGTGATTTTGGGTCAATGGTGGGTCTAGAGGCTGGAGCTGGGCGAGGCATTAATGAATTAGTTCATTTAGTTGACAGCAGCAGGGTAGGGAGTGCCACAGCAAAATTCGCTGTGCAACTGAGAGCCCAATGGTCAATAAAGCATCCCCCCAGGCATTCCTCATCCGCCACTGAATCTTTTTCAAACAAGAGAGATGGTCAAGGCTCTAATGTAACTGTTAGGTTGTTCGGATTCTTTACTTTTCAGTCCAATTTTTCACATTGGCACCATACATGTCTCATATGCTAACGCTAATAATTTCATTTGATTGTCTCAAACTGGTCCTACAACCACTAACTAGAAATTCCAATAATAATGAAGTGTTGATTACAGCTGAAGATAGATACAACCCAGTTTAGTCATTCAGAACGCTGGAAACGTTTGCTCAATTAGTGAGCTGATTACTACTGATATGCCCACTTTGTACAACATTCCAGTGTCAATATTTATAAGCATTGTGTGAACATACAGGTTGATCAAAACTCCAATTATGGGACTGATTGCGTTAATGGACTACACCAGAGGCCAGAACTAATGATCATGAATCAAGAGTTCCAAGGCCGCCATGATACCAAGGCAATTTAAATAACACTGGAATAAACCGCAGTCTCACTTATGATGACTACAAAATTATCAGGATCAGCATAAAAGTATATAAGGATGCCCAATTATCTTTTAGGAAAAGTAATGAGTTGGACCGAAGGGTCTGTTTCCATGCTGTACATCTCTATGACTCGGTAATCTGCCATTTTACCTAATCTGTCCTATACAGGATGCCAAATCTACAGAAATGTGATCGACTCTTAACAGCTCACTCAACTGGTTGAGCAACCCACTCAGTTGTATCAAGTTAGAACAGAAATGAGTCTAAAAATAAAACAGTATTAAACACCTGGCATTGGTCAAGGCACCAGATGCAACAAATTTGTACACTACTCAGTCAACCCTGCTAACATCTGGAAAACACAAGTCAAGCAACAAGATAGTGTCACACTCTCAGAATGATAGAGACCCTTCGGTCCAACTCATCCATGCTGACCAGATATCCTAAATTAATCTAGTCCCATTTGCCAGCATGTGGTCCATATCCCTCTAAACCCTTCCTATTCATATACCAATCCAGATGCCTTTTAAATGTTGTATTTGTACCAGCCTCCATCACGTCCTCTGGCAGCTCTTTCTCGACACACACCACCCTCTTGAGTGAAAAAGTTGGCTCTCAGGTCCTTTTTAAATCTTTGCCCTCTCACCTTAAACCTACACCCTCTAGTTTTGGACTCCCCCACCCCAGGGAAAAGACCCTGTCCATTTACCCCATTCATGTCTGTCCTGATTTTATAAACCTCTCTAAGGTCACCTTCAGCCTAAGCTCACGTCCTCTTCACAACTCACTTTCCTAGCTATCTTTGCCATCAGCAAATTTAGCTGCCATTGAAATCATTTATATAAATTGCAAAGATTTGAGGCCCCCCACCAGCTCCAGTTTTATATCAATCATGCCCACCTAAAAAAGGCCATTTATTCCTACTCTCTGCTTCCTGTTAGCCAATCTTCTATCTGTGCCAGTATATTACGTCTTACAGCCTAAGCTTCTATTTTCCGTAATAACCTTTGATATGGCACCTTACTAAATGCCTGAGAAACCAAACACAATACATACACTGGTTACCTTTACCTATAGCACAAGTTACTTCTTCAATAACTCCAATAAATTAGTTAACTATGATTTCTCTATGAAAAAACCATGCTGCCTCTGCCTGATTACCTTAAAATAGTTAACATCTGTTATTATCAAGGATAATGGTGCTAACAGAGCACACTGAAACAAGAGGAAATTCAGTCACTGAAAGAGTTTAAAATTGAGACTTTGGTGATTTTTGGAAAGGCTGCCTGCACTTAAAGCTGACAAAGCACTGGGACAGATGAGTTTTTGCTTTAATATGTTCACTTGTGGGACGTGAATGTCACTGGCTGGGCTAGCATTTATTGACCATCTATCATTGCCTTTGAGAAGATGCTGAGCAGCCCTCCTGAATCACTGCAATTTGTGCTGGAGGTATACTCATGATGCTGTTAAGGAGGGAATTCTATGAGTTCGTCACTGTTCCTTTGGTGTCACTGGGACATGTTTCCAAGTCAGGATGGTGAGTGCATCCAAAGTTACTAAGGGAAGTGAGAATGGAAAAAGCAGAAGCGCGACAATCATTTTTCAGTCTTCCTCAACCTCACAGATTGCCCCAGAGGACTGGAGAACTGTAAGCATTATCCCCTTGTTCAAAAAATGGTGCAAGGATAAATGAAACAACTACCGATCAATCAGTTTAACTTTAGTAATTGGTACATTTCCAGAAACAAAAATTCAAAACAAAAGTATTCATTCATTTGGGCAAATTGAGGTTAAGGAGAGCCAGGATGAAAGGAAAATTATGTTTAACACACTATTAAGCTCGTCTGAAGAGAGATATAGAAGGTTGATCAGGGCAGTGCTGCTGATATGGGATACATAGATTTCCAGAAGACACTTTACAAAGAGCTGCATAAAAGATTTTGTGCAAAATTATAGCTCATTGAATAAAATGGACAGTTGCAACATGGATACAAAATTAGCTGACTAATAGCAATAGGGAGTAATAGTTGATCGATGTTTTCCATGCTACAGGATGCTTTGTAGTGGGTTTGTAGTTCCTCAGGGGTCAGTGTTGGGACTCTTGCATTTCCCAGTTTATGTTAGTGATCTAGACCTTGGTATATAAGGCATCATTTCAGATGTGAAAAGTGTGGTGCTGGAAAAACACAGCAGGTCAGGCAGCATCCGAGGAGCAGGAGAATCGACGTTTGTGGCATAAGCCCTTCTTCAGGAATGCCATTCCTGAAGAAGGGCTTATGCCACAAATGTCAATTCTCCTGCTCCTCGGATGCTGCCTGGCTTGCTGTGTTTTTCCAGCACCACACTTTTCAACTCTAGTCTCCAGCATCTGCAGTCCTCACTTTCTCCTATCATTTCAGATGTTACAGGTGATACTGATTTCCTTGAAGAAGAGATGACTGAGAGGAGACCTGATAGCATTAAGTGAGATGCTTGGTTGGAGAGGTGACACAAACACAAGTCATATGCCTCCTTTTGCACTGTAACAACTTGTAACAACAGCCATCACCAATGGTGGCTTATTATCACCACTACTGACCCATCCATGAATAATATAATTAGAAAGTTGGACAGTCATACGTTGTACAAAACCCAACATAATAGAAAATTCTATTCCATTTTATCCTAATTGATTTACTCATCATGGAAATAACATTCCCTTCTCCTTTGTCAGTCTTTCATCAGGGATTACTTGTTCCTTCTCCTGTCCAGACACAAAAGCATTTCAGCTGGGTTTGTGTAATTATCACCTCAACGCTGGGCAGGTTGACAGGAAAAAGATACCACTCTCGGACTGCCTCAGTCATCACCAGATTTGAAGGATCTTGCAAAGACAGTGCTGCAGGCACTTCTGCAGTGTTTTGAAGAGCTTGCAGATAATCAGTAAATAGGAGTGCAGGGTCATTGTGACCCAGCAACCCAAGACCTTACTCTCTGGTTCAAGTACCACTATGTTAAATAGAATAGATTTAAAACAAATCAGCTCAAATCTAGCCCTGCTAAAAACTAGACATCCATGAGGCATTTTAAGCCATCGACAAATTGCACTGCACCACAATCTGTAACCTCATGACTGGCATATTTCTCAATCTACCACTGACAACAAGCCAAGGAACTAACCTTGGCATGCAGGAAAATATACCTACAAGACATAGCTAAAATTGAGATGTCAACCTGAAGCTACTGCACAAGATTACATACGTGATGGACAGTGGAAGTAACATATTACATAAAGTTATTCCTCCTGCAACCAGATCAGATAAAACTTTGCATCACTGTGACATTCAGTCATGAATGGGCATAGACAATGAAACTAAACTACTAACAGGAGGAAAAGGCTTCATATCATCATGATCCTCACTGATGGTGAAGTTCAGCAGGAGTGTATTTAAAGACAATACTGAATCATTCACAATCATCCTCAGTAAGATGCATCGAGTGGATAACTCATTTCTGGAGAAAATCTTCATTCACCTCAGGGTTAATTCACTCGATGTGACATCCAAAACAACTCAATGCACTCGATAAGCAAAAAGCCTGACAACATACCACCTGTTATGTGGAACAATTCTGCTCAAGAATGAGCTGGACTCTCAGCCATGCTGAGATCTTGCTGCATTGAAAATGTTTGCTCTAACAAATAATCTCAAACAGTTAAAGTCACTTTTTGTTCCTCTGAGATGTGATGAGGACATATAAAAGCCAGTGCGGTCAACTATGAGATGCTAGCAGAGAAGGCAGAAATTATCCTTGGCTTATATTAACAAGTTTTGCGAAAAACCGGATTACTGGATTAGAAATTGATTACCAATCCTGGCAGCTTTCTATGATCAGGTAGTTCAGCACAATCTAAAAACCACCCAAGTTCTTTTGGTCATTAACTATTAACTGCTTCAAGATGGAGGGATTTTTCAGATTTGCTTTATAAAGGCATGTAAGCCTCTCACATAAGCCCACAAAAAAAGGTTGAGGGAGTTGAATCAAAGCCATCTGCACCATAATAAACCATGATAAAGTTATGAACAACTGTCACCAACAAAGCAGAACTGCCAAGTGTTAAAGCGAAAATTAAACAGATATATATATAATAATGACGCACAGAGACTATCCATGTCAGGAAACAGGGCAAGGGCAATTGTGCTGAATGTAGACAGCCTGTTAGACTGTGACAACACCTGTATTAAATGAACTCTAACCCTGAAAAATTCCTAAAAACTGAATTTTATATTTTTACTGTCGCTAGATCAAGCGTAGTGTTAAGCAAAGACAAATGTGTCGTGCTCAAATATGACAAGAAAATTTTACTGGTGTTATAAGTTGGTTGATAAACTGTTTATAATGTTGCATTAAGACAGTAATAATTTTTATCTTTTAGGAGGTGGTGTTACAAATGCAAGGTTTCATATGATGACTGCATTTTGGAGCGTTTCCTGAATCAAAGGTACAATGGAAGAATGAAGAATTATATGATCTACAAAGAGTATGACCAACTATAAGCCTGTGCAGATTGGTTACCATGGGTGCTGGGAGGCTATGGGAATGCACATGCTACAGTTCACATCAGAAAACAGTGGTCACAGTAGCTGAATGGACTGAAGAGAATGTTTGACCTTGAGCCAGAGGGACAAAGAGAGATCACACAAAGATAAAAGGTCACTGCTGGTCTGTTCAGCAGACTGGGAAAGGCTGGAAGGCCTGAGTGAGCCATCAAGGACTGAACAAGGAACATTCCACACGTTACACTAAGCGAGGTATAGCTGGAAGCCATCTGAGTACCCACAGAATCAGTTTTGATTTGGGGAGGGAGGGAGAGAATGGAGTTAAATGTAAAGTTGCTCAAGGGAACCAGATCTGGCCAGCAGAGGTTGGTGGTGATGGATGCTGCCTGACCTGCTGCGCTTTTCCAGCAACACATTTCCATCTCTGGTGGTGATGGATGCCAACCAATTGGGTCCCCATTCAATGAACCTTTTCCAATTCATTGTGACTCCTGCTGCCAACTGTCAACAAGTCTGGTACAGGTGTGCATGTGCATTCTGACCCACAGTGAAGCTGCATGTACAGCTGCTCCTGACACCTTTCTGATTGGCAGCAGGAGTTTTGATCTATCAAAGGCTATATCTTGTCACACTGTATTGGAACATGCAATGTAAGCATTTCCCATGGGAATTCAAACAAGAACATTCAATATTTATGTACAATTCTGTCAAGTGGAATTATAACGCTGTAGCATCTCAGTGCACTACTGCAACACAAAAACCTTATGTTGGCAACAATTCCCCTCAGATCTGAATCTGTGATGGGACTCCTATCTCAATGAGCTTTCATGTAAGGGCTAGACCCAGTGTCACTTCATTTGACAAAGCAGCGGCACTCAAAAACCTTTTGTACTGTAACCTGGTATCATGTGACTTCTGACCCAGTCCAACACCGAAACCTCCACATCATAGATCCAGTGTAAAAGCTTTGTGCAGATAGCTTCCACAGACACTGGGCAGCTCAACTGGTCATTGCTACAGCCAATGCTTCAAGCCTTCTGTTCAGTGATTTCTTTAAATATTTTATTTACAATACTTTTGTTTTTTTTTAAAACCAAAAATTGTCTTTAATTCTGTACAGCTGAAATGAAGAATCACGTTTACTAAAATTACCTGAGCAATTTCGATGTTTTAGCTGTTTTTAATTCATGATTCTGATCAGTAAAAGCAGTGCTTGATTCAACAGACAAATTTAACGTAATGCAAATTACTAGTACTCACCATATCTGTAACTTGATTTTCTTCCCATCTAGCTCTACTGTTCGTATTTTGAAATCAATTCCTGTAAAAGAAAATATCAAATTAATTGGGCATGTAAAATACGCATCAACAAAAGGAGCCTTCAGTATAGGTTTTTAAAGTCCATTTCCACTCCTCTCCCCTGTTGAAGTAGATTTGCTCCATGTGTAAACTTTAACAAAGACAACCTGGCAACTTGCTGTAACACATAAGAGAAACAGCGTGGAGATTTAAGTGAAAACCAAATTGCTCTACTGTCAATAACCAGCAATAATTAAGCATTCAAAATTATAATGATTGCTTACATCATAAAATGCTCTGTTAATCAGAGTCTGGATAAAGCACAGAATATCTTGGAGATTATGAAACTGTTACCTGAGATTGAAGGTGGCTGAAATGTGAGGTAATAACAAACAGTCAATAGCTTTCAAACTTCACAAGCAGTCAAATACGATTACTGGCAGACTATTCGTCCCTTCGCTACGTGAGCACGCATAGCTCAGGTACTGTATTACACTATGAACATTTAAGGGAAGGATTCCTTTTCATGTACTTCCTGTTTCTTGCTCCAACTAGACCATGTATCAATCCATCCAAGAGTGGTAGCAGCTTGCACACAAACTGGAAGATAGCCTTGCTGTCATATCTGTCATTATTGGCAGTAGGGGAGCTCTTATTCGGCGACCTGGTCAACATTTATCATTCAAATCAACAACATTGAAGATGGTTTGATCCATTGTTCCAATGCGGCATGTGAGAACTCATATGCAAGTTAATCAGCAACTTTGCCTCAAACTACAATAATGATCTAAGTGCTTAATTGGCTGTAAAGTCCTTTGGAACATAAAACATTACAGCGCAGTACAGGCCCTTCGGCCCTCGATGTTGCGCCGACCTGTCATACCAATCTGAAGCCCACCTAACCTACACTATTCGATGTACGTACATGATGTGTATAAGTAGGGTTAATGATAGGTGCTATTTCCCTAGGATGGGGGATTTCAAGACTGGGGAATACATTTTTAAGTGAGAGTAGAGAGATTTTTAAAAAAGGACATGAGCACGGTTTGCGTATGGAATGAACTTCCAGGGGAAGTGGCGGATGTGGGCCCAGTTGCAACATTTAGAAGTCACTTAGCTAAGTACATGAATAGGAAAGGTTTGGAGGGATATGGGGCAGGAGAAGCAGGTGGGACTAGTTTAGTTTGGCATTATATTTGGCATGGACTGGTTGAACCAAAGGGTCTGTTTCCTTGCTTTGTGACTCTGTATCTGAGGTGGTCAAGATTTAGATATAAATATATTGGCTTTGACTAATAGCAAGTTCAATTCAACAGTTTATAAATTTGATTTGTAGTCTTTGATCCAGGCACATATGTGGACGTCTTACCACTTACAGTTACACAACTTTAACGAAGTTGTGACAAGCTACAATCATTGCTGAGTCCCAGGATTTGCAGCTACCAAGTAATCAGTCTGTTTGACTCAACAGCTAATCCTTTAATTATATGTTGACTGAGGTTGGGTGCAAGAATTGCCATAGTTTCTGAACAGTTTTCAATGTAAGGAAAAAGAAGTGTTTCCAGAAAGCATGAAAACATACCTGCCTGAGTTACTGATAGCCACAGTGACATCCTCCACTAACATGGAATCAGATTTTCTTTACACGCAGATAACATCCAATTCTACTTCTCCACCACTTCAGTTGTGCAAACACAACTGTCCCGTCAGATTACTCAGGCTGCTACTGTTTGACCTCAAGATTATTACAGGTACTATAGAAATTCAGGTCTTTTCAGATTTGTGACCTTTCAATTGACACTTTCTCTTGCTCTGATCAGCAATGTCTTTTGAAGCTTTGTTCATATGCATCAGGGAATACCAAACTGTAAAGATGTGTGGCAGGGTCGATCCAGAGACCCAGATAACGTTCTGGGGTCCCAGGTTCAAATCCCACCATGGTGGATGGTGGAATTTGAATTCAATAAATATCTGGAATTAAGAGTCTAACGACTACTATAAATCAATTTCCAATTGTCAGAAAAACCAATTGGTTCACTAACATCGTTTAGAAAAGGAAGTCTGCCATCCTTACCTAGTCTGGCCTATATGTGACTCCAGATCCATAGCAATGTGGTTGATTCTCAACTGCCCTCTGGGCAATTAGGGATGGGCAATAAATGTTGGCCTAGCCAGAGACGCCCTCATCCTGTTATTGAAGAAAGAAAAAAGAACACAGGCAGGAAAATCCCAGTCTTATCCCTCCTCCACCCAGAATTAACTGGTCTCAACAATAACAGCATTGAAATACGGTGATGGGGAAGAGTAATTGGCAGGAATGCAAAAGATGACCATCAAAATGGTCACCTCTCCATGAACAATTGGATCATGTGACCTCATTCACCAGCAAAGGTATCCCTTAGCGAGAATGTGTCTGTGCTTGGGCAGCCAACATTATCGTCCACTCATATGCAGACACAAGCCCACTTCCGCGCTCACCAGCATACAGCCGCCTAACAGACAATTGTGCCGCCGAGACCTGGGATTGTAGGCTGCCAGTTGAATAGTGTGATCATTCATCTGTGGGTTCAAGCACAGCAGGAGCAGCATTTCATCTTTAAATTAGCCCCTATGGGAACAGCACTGTTCAATTCGCTACTCTAAGTGTATCCTGCTCCTGCAAAGGAAAGCCAGCACATTCCTCCACTTTATTTATCACTACGAGTGCAAGGGTTACTCTGAAGGAAGGGAACACTCAATTAGCCACAAGCCCTCAAATGTGCAATGCCTCAAGTCTGTCCAGTTTGTGCAATCACTACAACTACATTGGCAGTGCCATCTTTGTGATAGGCAGCTATTATCGCTACTCCATCGCTGAGCAGTGACATTACACTGTAATGTTATGCTTGTGCATGCATGCTTGTGGCAGCATTTCACAATAACTGGTAGAAGGGAAAGAAAGTAATCACCTCAATTCAAGCAATAAGAAAAAGCATCACAGGTATCACAGAAGTGCAAGGTGTGTAGACAACTCAGTCAGGGGAAGCTTGAAACCCAAATCTTATTAAATAATCCCAGACTTACTAAACATTCAAGTATTTTCAATTTTTATTTTGGGAAGGGGGTTGGCTGGGGAAATGGGAACAACAGAGAGTTGAGGAACCGAAGATCAGTTATGCAATAAAACAGGTTTGTGTTTGACAAGAGAGCTGAGGTGGTGCAAACTGATAAGAATAGATTTATATGGGAGTATCATAGAGGGCCAAAATATGGTGTTTTACATTATCACTGGCCTCATACTGTTCCACTGACTCTCAAAGATAAATGTCTGTGACAATAAATGAGTTAAATGGGAGCAACAGACAATACACGTGCTAATTACAGATAGAAGAGACAATTGATGAACTGTATTATTTCACTCATGACTACTCTTTGCATTTGTATTTTTCTGAAATATTAAGATGTTAATCTCTTCCGTTTTGCCCTTTTCAGTTTTGAACATGAAATGGGGAGACACAATAATTCCTTTTTTTTAAACATGACTGAGCTGATTTCAATAGAAGTGGCTCAGCAATAAATATAAATTCTGTACTGTTTCATTTGCTGATTAGGATAAACTCAAGAGCAACAGCAATTGTGTATGGTTTGAGCGTCCCAGTTCTGTCAAGTCATGCATATAACAACCATTTCAGGTCCAGGAATCCCACACACGTATAGACCATTTGGGAACAACCCTAATGTCAAAGAAGTGTACTAAAGGAAGGTAGAGGTAGTGAGGTGGAGAGTTTTAAGTTGGGAATTCCAGAGTTCAAGACATGGGAGGTTAAAGGCATGGCTACCATAGGCAGAAAGAAAGAAATGTCAAAGCAAGAACTACTGAACACTGCTGGTCTGTGCATGGGGTGCCCTGTAGCATAGTGAGGCAATTTTCTTTAGCCTAAGTAGATTACATCATTTTGCTATGCAACTACTATACATAGTCTTAATACATCCCAAAGTTCAAACCTTCTGTCTTGGTCTATCCCACAATGTCAGCTGACCCGAACTTGCAATTGCAGCTCATCTCAATACTTTTTTGCCAAAGTTAAAACCAAGAGGCTTTTATCCCACTAGTTTCAGCTGGTCTCAAGGTACTGGAGATGAAACATCAATGCAAACATGCATTGCAGCCTCTGGTCTTCCCTTTCACCTAATATTTTATATTTTCAGGCTATTTAAAGGAAAGCTCAAAATTAGGAGCTTCTGACTGGTAGAAAGATCTTAAATAATGAAATCATGCATAGACTTTAACACTGCACCACACAAATTGTGAAAAGATTAGTATTTGACATTACACAGCAGTAATTCAATGAAGTCACCCACATCAAGTTAAAAATCTGTTCTATTGCCATTGAATATATTTCAAGATAATGGCCATTCTCCTTACACTGCAGACATTCTTTATATTGTTGACAAGCTATTTCACAGCATTCCCACACTGCTGATTACCAAAACCAGTGCAAGTCACAAAGGTCGAGTACAATGATTTACAGATTTGACTGAAACTGCACAAAGGACAAGATGCAGAAAACTATTTCTGTTACGAATGCTTACAAAGAAACTGTTAGAACAAGTCCCCAGAAAACTCATGACAGTCAGCTGTTCTGCTATGAGAAGCCACTGTGTTCTCAATTCTCAACATTTTCACAACCCAAAATGATCAGCTGTAGTATGTCATTGCAAGCGTGCCACATCATTTCCCTCAGAGGGGTCGCAACCACCTTCCTGCTGCTTCAGTTGGACGTTTCTTCCCCCATTGTGAAACATCCTACTTCCATACGTGCAGCACAAAATACAAATCATCATCTTTTGGGCTTTTGTTTGAACCACAGGGAAGAGTTGTCATAGAAATTACTTTGGTAATAGAAATGCATCAAATCGTGTCACAAGTTATTGTGAAATGAAGAACAAAGTTTAAGATGGGGCAAGCCTTCTCAAGTAAGGAAAATCCATTTGCTCAATACTTTGGTGCCTTACAGCAATGCATTTATACAGTGAGTTTTGTCACAACAGGATGCTCCAAAATATCCCATCACCAATTAATTCTTTTTGAGATGAGCTACTGTTCTAATGCAGTATTGAATTGAATTGAATTTATTGTCACGTGTATCGAGGCACAGTGAAAAGTTTTGTCTTGCGAGCAATACAGGCAGATCACAGAGTAAAATAGCATAGATAATAAATTACAGATAAACAGCGGCAAAAACAAAAACACAGGTACAGGTGAATGTAAGAGTTTGAGAGTCCATTCAGTATTCTAACAACGGTAGGGTAGAAATTGTTTCGAAAGCAGCTGGTGCGTGTGTTCAGGCTTCTGTACCTTCTCCCCGATGGTAAAGGTTGTAGAAAAACACTGTCAGGGTGAGATGGATCTTTGAGAATGCTGGTGGCCTTTCCTTGACAACGGGCCTGGTAGATGGAAGCTAGAGATGGGAGGTTGGCCTGTGTGATTGTCCGGGCCGAGTTCACCACTCTCTGTAACCGTCTCCGATCTTGAATGATACAGTTGCCATACCAGGTAGTCATACATCCAGACAGAATGCTCTTGATGACGCATCTATAAAAGTTGGCAAGGGAATTCGCCGTCATGCCAAATTTCCTTAGCTGCTTGAGGAAGAGGAGACATTGTTGGGCCTTTGTGACCAGTGCGTCCACATGAAGAGTCCAAGAAAGCTTGCTGTTGATGACCACTCCCAAAAGCTTGACACTCTCCACTTGTTCCACCTTGTGCTGTTAATGTGTAGGGGAGCATGAGTAACACCCCACCGAATGTCAATGAGTTCCTTGGTTTTGCCAGCATTGAGAGCTAGGTTGTTCTCAGTGCGCCATTTTTCCAGGTCTTCCACCTCCCGTCTGTAGTCTGTTTTGTCACCATCTGTGATTTGGCTGACTATGGTCATGTCATCAGCAACATTGTAAATGGCATTAGTCTGGTATTTGGCAATGCAAGGAAACCAAAGATAAGATTTTTCAAACTAAAATCATTGGTTACAACTCAGTTGAAATATCGTGGCTAGTTCTGCACACTAGACTTGGGTCTTAAAATGTCAAAGTCTTCCAGAGGGTTTGGAGAAGACAGACTGAAATGATATCAGGAACAAGGGACTTCAAGTGACTGGATGGAACAAATGCTGACCTAGCCAGTGTCCTTCATGTCCCTTGAACTAATATTTTTTTAAAAAGGAGAAAAGCCCAGGGACCTCTCCTTGCATCCAAGTAGAATAAGGGAACAAGGATTGTACATGGCCCCTGATTTTTGTACTTATGAATGCTGCCCCATACAGAGATGCTATTTTAAAGACTTGACATACGAACATTTCCTATACTTCCAAACAGTTGCTTTACATGCTTTTGGGGAGACAATGCCCCAGAAGTATTAATCCAGAAATTCAGCTAATGGTCTGGGGAGCTGGGATCAAAATGCCGCCATGGCAGATAGTAGAATTTGAATTCAATAGAGAGTCTGGAGTTAAGGGTATAATGATGACCATGAAACTGTTGCCGATTATTGGAAAAACCCATCCAGTTCAATAATGTCCTTAGAGAAGGAGATCTGCCATCCTTACCTGGTCTGGCCTACATGTGACTCCAGATCCACAGTGATGTTGTTGACATCCAGAGAAGACACCCACGCCCCATGAGTGAATTAAAAAGAAAGTCTTTCATTGTGTTCCAACTTGCGAGTGGGCTTCACAAATGAACCCAGGGACTGGCTGTAAGGAGGAATGGCTTCCTATGGAGAATTATCATTACACTACAGAATACGCAGTTAAAGTAATTGGGAAAGGATTCAGAGGCAAGATGAAGAAAGCTTTTCGCTTTGAAAAGATATAACTGCAGCAAGTGCATGCAGTGCCTGAAAGGGAAAGGTTCAAGATAGACATTCAAAAATTATCACTTGGAGGAAAATAGGCAGAAGTGAGAGAGTAATTAGCTATCTCTTTCAAAGAACTGGCAGACACAATGGACCAAAAGGCCACCTTCTGTGCCATATCACCCTTAAATTCTCTGAAATTAGACCCCTATGATTACTAACCGATTCAAAGTTAAGAAACTGAAAACGATTTGTCTCACATTAAACATCACCCACATCTTTAAGTGAAGCCTAAGTAAAATATCCAAGGAGATTCTTCCTTACCTGGCTAGGATGGAATATCTTTTTCCATTGGTTTAAGCCGTGAAAAGTATTTTATCTGCACTCAATCCACCAGTTTTCACAAACCAAACTCTTATTTGCTGGATTATGAGCCCAGGCCTGTGGATCACCTGCCACTAAATAATTTCGAAAGAGTGTAGAAAGAGAACATTGTCAAGTTGGCTAAGTTCACAGGCACCTGGTAGATGAATTTCAATGCAAAGAAATGTAAGGCAATGCATTTTGGTAGAAGGAACACGGAGACAATACATGCTCAAGTGGTACAACTCTGAGGGGAGTAAAGGAGCACAGGATTTACATACACAAATCTTCCAGCTCAGCGGGCAAACCTACATCCACATGCACGATGCTCTGAAGATGGCCAGGCAAGTTTAAACAGTTGTTAATAAAGCCTCATGGGATTCTTGGGTTTATAAATAGAGGCCTAGAGTATAAAAGCAAGGAAATGATGCTACACTTCTACAAATCATTGGTCAGACTACATTTGGAGTAATGTGTTCAGTTCTGGGCCTCTTATTTAAGGAGGGATATTAAAGCCCTGGAAAGAGTTCAAAAGAGATTTACTAGAATGATACCACGAATCAGGGATTTTTGATACAAGGAAAGGTTAGAGACATCAGGCTTCAGACTGTCAGAGAGAGAGAGAGAGCGAGCGCGAGCTCGGAGTGAGATGAGGAGAACCATCTTTACTCAGTCGTTATGGTTTGCAATGCACTGCCTGGGAGAGTTGTGGACAGTGATTCCTTATGAGATTTCAAAAGAGAGCTGGATACATATTTAAAAGTTATGAATTTAAAAGGGCTACAGCAATAGGGTTGGAGAACAGGACAATTTGGTTGGCTTTTTTGAACGTCAGTACAGATACAATAGGTCAAATGGTCTACTTCTGTACTGTAAAATTCTACAATTGTAAGATTTGAAAAAATGGATTCAGAGATGAGGGACTTCAAATGCATAGTGGGACTGGAGGTGCTGAGGTTGCTTTTCTCAGAAATGAGAAAGTTAGGCGGAGGAGTTTTGATAGATTTTACTAACAACCTACAAACAAACAAGCAATTTCTGGGCTGTGAGAAAGCTGCTGAAGTGCGGATCTGATTGCCATTCTTACATACATGGACATGGACAGACCTCCTCCAGAGTATTACTAATTCTAACAAATTATATAGTCGGGCCCACTATATGCAATTCCATTTCATGCAAAAGTCACCAAAGATTAAGATGACCAGGCAACCATAACCCAACTCTTCCTCTGCTCTACCTTAGCACATTTTCCAAACCCCAAACTCAGGTGCTTGCCACATTGATATGTTTCTATTGTATACACCATTGTTCTGAACTACTCTGATAACAATGGAATAATTCAATAATATGAGCCTTACCCACTAGCAACGAGAAAGGACGTACAAATATTATGCAGAGCTCCCAAACAACAATTCTACAGTCGTATTTCAGCTAACTCTACACTTAGAAATACTGGATAAATACTTCCAAATAAAAAACTGCAAATCAGGAGAACAGGGAAACATTGCCAAATGTTGGCAGCCATCAAACGGACGAAGCCAGATTCTGCTAGATACTCCAATGAAGAACAAAGAATAATCTCCTTCCTATTTACCTACAAATGGCTCCACACAACCTAATGTAAACCCAGAGGTCATTTCCAAGCCTAACTGAAGTAGCTCTTTCCTCCTCCTCCCTCCAAATACAGGGACACTTGTGCTGTACTTATTCCAATAAATCACAGTCCACTGTCCTCAGTCTGCTGAAATTCCAATTCTACACACTGTAATATTACATTTGCAATCAGAACACGAAATGGAAGGAATAGGAGAACATATTCTGGAAGTACTTCAGAACTATTTTATTGACTGTTGTGCCAACAACGTAATCTGCTTTTGCTGTACTGAGATGTTTGGGTCCAGTTATAGAAGCAGCTGAATTGGTTAGTATACTTTCACTTTAATGGATGGCCACAAAGCGAAACAGGAAAATCTCAACTTTTGCTCTAAACTTGAACAATCAAATTCGAAAAACCATCTGTACAAGTTGCAATAGCTAGGATCAAACATGTTAATTACAACTAGTACACATTTGAAATTCCTGGCAAGAAATGATGAAATTACTAAAGTGCAATGTCTCAATGAGTCAAAAGCTTGGCACATGACTGCTCTTCTATGAATCCCAATAAGCCTATAAATGTGGTCTACATTATTCAAAATACTACATTGGGGCATTCATTATATGACTTGCTGATTTTCATATTCAAATACTGAATTTAAAAAATACAGTAAAACAAGTGTATGCCAGAGGAAGTGGCGGAGGCTGGTACAATTGCAACATTTAAGTGGCATTTGGATGGGTATATGAATAGGAAGGGTTTGGAGGGATATGGGCCGGGTGCTGGCAGGTGGGACTAGATTGGGTTGGGATATCTGGTCGGCATGGACATGTTGGACCAAAGGGTCTGTTTCCATGCTGTACATCTCTATTACACTATGACTCTAAAATAAGTCTTTATTCCATTTGTTCATCATTCACTATGCATTAACCTTGAGAGTGATCTTGCAAAACCTGGCAGTTAGCACCATGTGAAAGTTGAAGGCAGCCATTCTCATCCTTGATGTGGAGGGCTGTTGCTGGACTGGGGTGGCTAAGTTAAAAATCACACAACACTAGGTTACAATCCAACAGGTTTATTTGGAAGCACTTCCCAATAAACCTATTGGACTATAACCTGGTGTTATGTGATTTTTAACATTCTCATCCTTGTGCTGGCTGAGAGAATGCTTAGGTATTGAACCATTCCAATGTTATCCTTGGCTTTCAGAGTGATGGACAAGCCACTCTTTTGTAATATTCATTTTCTGTATCATGCCAGAACTTTGCACTTGCTATACCAACTTCATCTTCCCTCTGATCAACAAAACTTAACTTTGTCACAGCTTTGCCACAGTCTTTCTAAGTTACTTCACAAAGAACACCATTCTGCTCCCACCGATCTTCGGAGTTACATAACCACAAGGTAGAAGAAGCTGGTTTCCTTACGCCACAGAACCATCTCTTTTCAGATGGATTTCAGCATTATTTTTCTCGTGAACCCTGACAAAGGTTCTGCTAACCTGTATGGACCACCACAGATCAGTCAATCATCGATATTGTTCTATGGCTTTTGCTATTCTAGCAGCAGGAACAGTGGATAACTTTGACACAAATTGCACTTCAGGTCATTAGCGTTTAACACAAAGTACCCTGTATTTCAGCCATCTAAGAGTTATCAACTCAAGTCATTAGAATCTAGTCCTAGGCTCTCAATGAACCACACCAGCACACAATAAAACAGAGTGAGAAACATGATTTAACTTATTTGATGCTGCTCCAATCAAAACATTATATCTTCATGACTGCCAGATTAGAATTTACATGTATACATCTGATGATCAATTCTGATTCAGTATTCAATACACATTTCAGTGAAATATGTTTGATGACTTTATTTGGATGGGACTTTTGAACTGAACATGAGTGGTTCAGTGGTTAGCACTGCTGCCTCACAGCACCAGGTTCCCAGGTTCGATTGCAGCCTCGGGTGACTGTCAGTGTGGAGTTTGCACATTCTCCCTGTGTCTGCGTGGATTTCCTCCAGGTGCTCTGGTTTCCTCCCACAGTCCAAAGATGTGCAGGTCAGGTGAACTGGCCATGCTAAATTGCCCATAGTGCTAGGTCAATTAGTCAGAGGGAAATGGGTCTGGGTGGGTTACTCTTCGGAGGGTCAGTGTGGACTGGTTGGGCCGAAGGGACTGTTTCCACACTGTAGGGAATCTAATCTAAAAAAAAAGCCCAGGAGTAATGACATCCATTCACAAAGTAAAATGTTATTACTACTGAACGCTTAATCTGCTTAGTGTGAATTTATGACTTTTCCTGAAGCTGACACTCACTGTGGTTTAACTTTCGACAGATAGCAAAATCTGGTAAAAAGTAAACCTGGTTAACGTAACTTGGATGAAATATTAATTTACAGAGTACAAAGCTAAATTGGCTAACAGGATATAATATGACAGCAGAGGTGCAGGAAGTGGTAGAATGTCAATTTGACTCAGGACATAAATGCATCTCACCACTTCCTGTAAATGCAGCTTATAGCTGTATTATATTTCCAACTCATACCCTCTGCAAATCTCTCAAAAGCCCATCCCACATTACTGTGAGTAATTCAGTCTATTTTTAGACAAAAGCTTGTTACTGAAAGATTTTGCAGATAAAATTGTGAAAACTTTCCAACAGCAATTTTAAAGCGAGGTTTGTTCACTGTGAATAATCGAGATCTGATTTCCGAAATTAAGCTAGTACGTCGCTGATGCCTTGATACAAGTTGTTCCTTTCAGGTGGCTAAAATCTGTGGCAGTCATATTCCTCTCCTTTAGGTTTTCTTTTAGGATCTAACTTGAGTTTTGGAATTCTGGCTGGCTCTGCTGGTATCACCTATGCCAATCCTCCTATCCCTCTCACAGAACTTTGCAGACACATATAAATCAAAAAGAGAGACTTCTACCCTCGCTCTGAGCAGAATTTCGGTGGAGAGGTAACACCTATTCTAAGAAGTCCTGACGAACCTATTCCAACAGTCACTGCATCAGAGGTCAGATCAGTTTTCCTTTGTGTGAATCCAAGGAAAGTGATGGGACCAGACAGAGTACCAGGCTGTGCACTCAGAGCACGCACAGATCAACTGGCAGAGGTCTTCTTGGACATCTCCAACCTCTCCCTGCAGCAGGCCACTGTCCCTGCCTGTTTCAAGATGCCAATATCATCCCTGTGCCTAAGGCGGCTCATGCAGCATGTCTCAATGACTACCACCCAGTGAGCCTAACTTCGATGGTCATGAAGTGCTTTGAAAGACTGGTCATGGCATTATTCAACTCCAACCTCCCCACGACTCTTGACCTACTTCAATTTGCCTGTCGGACCAACCGATCCATGTCAGATGCCATATCACTTGCCCTTCACTCCTCCCTAGAACATCTTGATACCAAGAACAGCTGCGTAAGAATCCTACTCATTGACTACAGTTCAGCCTTCAACACTATTATCCCCTCGAGAGTGATTACTGAACTTAGTGACCTTGGACTAAGCCCCACTCTCTGCAACTGGATCCTCTGTGGCCTGTGGGTCAGGAAACTATCAGAGAAGACTGGGGACAGTATTTCACCCTCACTACACTCAACATTGGAGCCCCCCGGGGGTGTGTACTCAGCCCCCTACTGTACTCACTGTATACCCACGAGTGCGTCACCAAATACCAGACTAATGCCATTTACACGTTCGCTGATGACACCACCATAGTCGGTTGAATTTCAGATGGCGATGAAACAGACTACAAATGGGAGGTGGAAGACCTAGAAAAATGCGCACTGAGAACCTAGCTCTCAATGCCAGCAAAACCAAGGAACTCATTATTGACATTCGGCGGGATGTTACTCATGCCCCCCCTACATAGTAACAGTACAGAGGTGGAACGAGTGGAGAGTGTCAAGCTCCTGAGAGTGGTCATCCACAACAAGCTTTCTTGGACTCATGTGGATGCACTGGTTACAAAGGCCCAACAATGTCTCTTCTTCCTCAGGCAGCTGAGGAAATTTGGCATGACGCGAATGCCTTTGCCAACTTGTATAGGTGTGCCATCGAGAGCATTCTGTCTGGATATATCACTATCTGGTATGGCAACTGTACCATTCAAGATCGGAGACTGTTAAAGAGAGTGGTGAACTCGGCCCGGACAATCACAAAGGCCAACCTCCCATCTACAGAATCCATCTACCAGGCCCACTGTCAAGGAAAGGCTGCCAGCATTCTCAAAGATCCATCCCACCCTGGCAATGTTTTTCTACAACCTCTACCATCGGGGAGAAGGTACAGAAGCCTGAACACATGCACCAGCTGGTTTCATAACAGTTTCTACCCTACTGTTGTTAGAACATTGAATGGACTCTCAAACTCTTACCATTCGCCTGTACCTGTGTTTTGGTTTTTGCCGCTGTTTACCGATTATTTACTTATCTATTCTATTGAATTATGTGATCTGCCTGTATTGCTCTCAAGACAAAGCTTTTCACTGTGCCTCGGTACACGTGACAATAAATTCAATTCAAGAGAGAAGGGAAAAAGCAGAAGAAAAACATGAAATGTAACTCAAAGCAGTTGTGAAGACAGACTGATCCTTAGCTCTTATAAGATCATAGCAGGTATAGGCCATTCCACTCTTCCAACCTGCTCCACCACTCAAATCAGTTTGCGGTCTTAATTCAATTTTCCAGCCTGTCTCTAGATTCCCTGCGGATGAATCTGTCATACATGGCTGTGAATATACCAAATCTTTTGGTATCTTTAACATCAACTTCATAAGGCATGCAAGGACAACACTGAGAAACTGTAGCTCGGGTGCTCGTTGTTGTGGTTCTGTTCGCCAAGCTGGGAATTTGTATACAAAGTTATACAGGAAAACCACGCACACAGACCAAGTCCTAAACTACGAAAGCAACCACCCCAACACACACAAAAGATGTTGCATCAAGACACTGTTCAAAAGGGGCACAACACACTGCAGTACACCAGAACCGCAAAAAGAGGAAGAAGAACACCTCTACAATGTATTCGCCAAAAACGGATACACCCGTAATTTTATCAACAGATGCCTAAGGGAAAGACAACGGATGAGGACATGCCACAACCCAAAGGACTAGCCACACTACCATACATCAAAAACATTTCTGAACTGAAAGCCAGACTACTGCGACCACTAGGACTCATAACAGCACACAAACCAACAGCCACTCTCAGACAACAACTCACCAGAACGAAGGACCCGATACACAGCATGAGCAAAACCAATGTAGTGTACAAAATCCCATGCAAGGACTGCACAAAACACTACATAGGACAAACAGGAAGACAGCTAACGATCCGCATCCATGAACACCAACTAGCCACGAAATGACATGACCAGCTGTCCTTAGTAGCCACACATTCAGATGACAAGCAACATGAGTTCGACTGGGAACACTACTATTATAGGACAAGCCAAACAGAACAGCCAGGGAATTCCTAGAGGCAAGGCACTCATCCACAGATTCAATCAATAAGCACGTTGACCTGAACCCAATATACCGGCCACTATAGCGGACAGCTGGAACTGACAACCGGCAGCGGCAGGTACAAATCACTATAAATGCCAGAGGAAACATCACAGATGCGTTTCACAGGAGGCTCCCAAGCACTGAGGATGTCACCTAGACAGGGGACGAAACGTCTGCAACACAAATTCCCAGCTCGGCGAACAGAACCGCAACAAATTCAAAAACAGCCTAAAAATGTCAAGTGCTCCTCCTAAACCTAATTTGCACTCTTTCCTATGATAAATGCAAATAATATTGCAAATCTAATAATTTATACCTCGGAACATATTTGATAAGCTACAAATTTACACTGCCACAGAATTTGCACCAGGGTTCTTAAAGGTGAAACACGCTAAAACAGAAATTGGAGAAACTCTGGCAACATATATGGAGAGAAAGCAGAATTCAAGGGGGTGGGGATGAGTGGATAAGTGCTGAGGGAGCCTAGAGAGAAAGAGAAAAAATGGTAGGCAGACAAAGGGATTGAGATAGTAAGCCAGGGAAGGAAAGCAGCAAAATAGGTGATATGCGATCAATGAGTCGGCAAAAATGCTCAAAGCAACCCATGTCATGACAGGAATTTGGTTGTGGGGTAGTTAATAGACATGGAAGGAGATAGTAATGCAATAAAACTACTGAACTCAATATTGAGTCATGAAGGCTGTAAGATCCCAGGAAGAAGACGAGGTGCTGCTCTTCTAGCTTGCATTGTGACTCTTTGGACCACTGCAGCAGGCCTGAGACAGAGATGTTGGCCAGGGAATACAGTGATCTGTTGAAGTGGCAGGCAACAGGAAGCCTGGGGTCTTTTGTAGATACAGAGCGCAAGTGTTCTGCAAAGTGATCACTCAGATGAAACACAATGTCTATTTCCCACCCCTATCCCCGGTAGAATTGGTTCGTGGACTAGTGACCAGTTTTCTTCTGCCTGCCAAGAACGATATGATCAATTCTTAAGCAGCTGAACAGCTTGGATCTATGAACAAAATACAAAGATCTCTACCAGCCCGGGTGCTCTCCCTGTGCTCTGCAGTTAAAGCCACTTCAAGTTTCAAGAAAACCAGTTTATCTTCCCTCCAGAAGTTGTTGTAAGTTTTTACTTTTAATTAATAAGTCAGGGACCTTTTATTAGTGATCCAGCCACCATGTGCCTCTTCAAAAAATCCAGAGAAAGAAAATCAGTAGCAGCATTTTGACCAGCACAAGGACCAGCTCAGCAGATCCTGTCAATAGAGACTACTGAACCATTTTTCCTCCAACTACAACATCTATGTTTGCGTGTACATGCATTTATAAGGGAATTAGAGTTTTAATTAGTCATTATATGCTGAGTGTTTGTAAGTGTTTACTTGTAGCCACAGTCTAATTACTTGTAACAAAGTAATTTTCATTCAGTTCAGAAACCTGGCCCATGCTTCGTCAACCTGGGTCTTTAAGGAAGGCAAATGGACGAATTCTGCTTACTCTTTAAAATCATTAACTTTTGCAACGATTCCAGAGATAGCAAGGCTTGACTTCCAGCACGCACTGAGGTTCGACAGGGAACGCACGATCAACCGTGTAAGATGTAACGCAGGGCTGACATTAGGAGACCCTTTATATTGGATCAACAAATGAGATCGGATTTCAGGCAGAATAGAATATGGAACAGTATAGCACAGTAACGGTCCTTCGGCCCGCGATGTTGTGTGGGCCTTTTATCCTACCCTAAGATAAAATTAACCCACATACCCTTCATTTTATTATCATCCATGCGACTATCTAAGAGTCGCTTAAATGTCCCTAATGCATCTGACTCTATTACCACAGCTGGCAGTGCATTCCACATACCCACCACTGTGTGTAAAGAACCTACCTCTGACATCTCCCCTAAACCTTCTTGCAATCACTTTAAAATTATGCCCCTCAGCAATTTCCACTCGGGGGAAAAAGTTTCTGGTTACCCACTCTATCTATCCCTCTCATCATCTTGTACACCTCTATAAAGTTGCCTCTCATCCTTCTTCGCTCCAATGAGAAAGCCTTAGCTCCTTCAGCTTTCTTCATAAGACATGCCTTCCAGTCCAGGTAGCTTCCCAGTAAATCTCTGCACCCTCTCTAAAGCTTCTACATCATTCCTATAATGAGGTCACCAAAACTGAACACAATATTCCAAGGGTGGTCTAACGATGACTTTATCGAGCTGCAGCATAACCTCACGGGTCTTAAACTCAATCCCCCTGATAATGAAAGCCAACACACCACATGCCTTCTTAACAACCCTATCAACTTAAGTGGCAACTTTGAGGGATCTATGGACATAGACCCCAAGATCCCTCTGCTCCTCCACGCTGCCAAAAATCCTCTCTTTAACCCTGTAATCTGCATTCAAATTCAAACTTCCAAAATGAATCACTTCACACTTTTCCAGGTCGAACTCCACTTGCCACTTCTCAGCCCAACTCTGCATCCTGTCAATGTCCTGCTGCAACTGAGAACGGCCCTCCACACTATTCACAACTCCACCAACCTTCGTGTCATCAGCAAACTTACTTAATCCACCCTTTCACTTTCTCGTCCAAGTCATTTATAAAAATCACAAGAGCAGAGATCTAAGGACAGATCCCTGTGGAACACCACCAGTCACCAAACTCCAGGCTGAATATTTTCCAACTACTACCACCCTTTGTCTTCTATGATCCAGCCAATTCTGTATCCACACAGCCAAATTTCCCTGTATCCCATGCTTCCTTACTTTCTGAATGAGCCTATCATGGGAAGCCTTATCAAACACCTTGGAAAATCCATGTACACCACATCCGCTGCTCTACCTTCATCAATGTGTTTTGTCACATCCTCAAAGATTCAATAGGGCTTGTGAGGTATGTCTTGTCCCTCAGAAAACCATGCTGACTATCTCTAATCAAATTATACTTTCCCAAATAGTAGAGACAAATCCCCCAACAATCTCATGCAGCAAAAGAAGGGGCACAGGATAATTCTGATGATGAACTAAGGTAATCTGGGTTGCCTGGCTTCAGTGATGCCATGGCATTTTGTCAAGTCACAGCAGCAGGCTATATATTTGGCCTGTGTGTAGAGGCAGCAGTACAGTTCCTGATTAGTGAAATGAACAGACAACTTTCGATTGTATACAATTCATAATGTGCTGCTTTCAAATTGGAATTACAGAGACCCTGGCGACAAGGTTATTCCAGTTGATTTTTGGCACTGTAGATTTCGCCCTGCATAGTAAATAGGGCTGATTCAACACCACAATGCTTTGAACACAGAGGCCTCTTCTAAAAGCTACTAATACAGATGAGATATGAATTAGTCAATTAAGCACTCTTCGTAAAAATCATTTTCTAAGATGATCAGAGTGCACTACATATAAAAGGTATGAGGAAAGTACAATAGTTGGAAATCCTTATGGATAATCTGTATGTATTAAGCTTATAACGTGTTAGAGAATCCTTGCTGTCAAAATGAGTTAGGCCTAACCACCACCGTGTCATGGGTTTCTTCCAACTACTTTGAAAATCCAATACCTGGACTTCTCTATTCTCATAAATACCTAGCCAATCTCCCAACGTTTTACCCTCCATAGAGTCAAGGCCCCTGCCAAAACTTGCCAATGTCTTAACTTTCTTCCTAATAACATTGTGGACACGTGTATCCTCCACAGACATGAGCAGCTCAAGGCAGCAGCTCATAAGCCTTCATCATTCAAGGTCAATTAGGGAAGGGCAATAAAAGCTGGCCTCGTCAGCAATGTCCACAGTGCAAAAATTAAACAATGATACTGGCATTTTAACGTAGTAAAGTAGCAATTGTCAGGTCTTACTATTAAATATTTCAACAACCAGAGTCTGTGACAGAGCTCATGGTCATGCTTTCCAAACAGCAGCCCCATAAACCACATCTCCTGCAAGTAAATATTATTTTTCTCTTCAGGCTACATGTGTACTTACTGGTGCCATTTCAGAAGTTTAAACAGACATGTAAAAGCCCAATTAACAACCTGCTACAAGGATTGGTGCTGGGTCCACTGCTTTTTGACATTTATATAAATGATTTGGATGTGAACATTGGAGATATGGTTAGTAAGTTTGCATGTGACACCAAAATTGGTGGCGTAGTGGACAACCAAGAAAGTTACCTCGGAGTACAAACAGGACCTTGATCGGATGGGCCGGTGGGCTGAAAGAGTGGCAGATGGGAATTTAATTTAGATAAGTGCAAGGTGCTGCATTTTAGAAAGGCAAATCAGAGCAGAACCTATACACTTAATGTTAAGGTCTTGGGAAGTATTGCCAAACAAAGAGACCTTGGAGTGTAGGCTCATGCTTCCTTGAGTGGAGAATCGCAGGCAGACAGGATGGTGAAGGCAGTGTTTGGTATGCTTGACTTTATTGGTCAGTGCATTGAGTATAGGAGTTGGGAGGTCAAGTTGCACCTCCATCGGACATTGGTTTGGCCACTTTTGAAATACTGCTTGCAATTCTTGTCTCCCTGCTATAGGAAGGATGTTGTGATTCAGAAAAGATTTAGAAGCATATTGCCAGAGTTGGAGAGTTTGAGCTATAGAGAGAGGTTGTTTTCCCTAGAATGTCAGAGGCTGAGGGGTGACCTTATTGAAATTTATAAAATCATGAGGGGTACAGATAGAGTGAACAGACAAGGTCTTTTCCCTGGGTTGTGAGAGTCCAAAACTAGAGGGCATAGGTTTAAGGTGACAGGGCAAAGATTTAAAAGGGACCTAAGGGATAACTTTTTCACAGGATGGTGAGTGTATGGAATGAGCTGCCAGAGGAGATGAAGACTGGTGCAATTAAAACATTTAAAAGACATCTGGTTGGGTATATGAATAGGAAGGATTTAGAGGGATATGGGCCAAATGGGACTAGATTAATTTAAGATATCTAGTCGGCATGGACGAGTTGGACCGAAGGGTCTGTTTCCATGTGGTACACCTCTGACTCCAAAAGCTCAAAAACAATAGAAATAATACAAGGATAGTTTGCGCATGTATGGAAGCTGTAATTCAGTTGTGTTTCTGAATGGAATTTGACTATTCTGCAGTATTAATCAAGTTGCTCAGCAACAAAGAATGCAAAATAGGTTAAAGGTTTCAAGTGTAAAGGCAATTAGAGGAATATGTACTAAGTGTATTTGGAGGACATGCATGTCTCATTATCAACTCTGTGCACCAAAGAGAGTTACACAAACAGAACCTAATAAACAGGGCAACCCCGGTATCCACAGAATAGTGTTCCGTAGTTTCAGTTACCTACAGTTTACCGCAGCCCAAACATATTACAGAGAAACCTCTGTTATTCGGCATTTGATTATCCAAATATCAGATCACCCGGCAAGATTTTAAGTTCCGATGCTTGGCTAAACTATGTTATCCAGCATTTGATTATCTGGAATTCAATTAACTGAACAAAATATCACCCGCCCCCATCATTTGGATAATCGAGGTTCCTGTGTATAAGGAACCTTCCAGAATTAGGGACCGGGGGGGCTGCCATTTAAATTAAAGGATTCACCCCTATCCACGGTAGGTCTTGGAATGGAGCCCCTGTGGATATGAGGGGGAGGGGGGGACTACTGTGCAAGGCATTTAGCAGAGCATATTCTAAGTAAGACAATTTAAACTATCAGCTACATATGGCACTGCTTGCACACTGTGTCTGTGGATAGCTCAGGCTCAGAAACTATTTGTTTGTCAAACCACATCAGCAAAGTAGGAGTGGAGAAGGTAGACTGAACACATTCCTGATAAAGGGTATATGCCCGAAACATCAACTCTCCTACTCCTCTGAAGTTGCCTGACCTGCTGTGCTTTTCCAGTGCCACACTTTTCAACTCTGGCTGTCCAGCATCCGCAGTCTTCACTTTCTCTCATACTGTGAACACAGTCAAATTACCCTGATTCATACTCGTCAGCATTATAAAAAAACTTCCAGCTACACAAGAGCCAGATGAGGGTAGGATCAGGCTCATAGTGATGTCCTCCACACTGCAGCAGGTCAAGGGTCCTCCATAAATAACATCTACTTGGATAACATGCTGGACAGTCTGTGAATCGTACCCTAAGATAGGGAAAAGCTGAGAAGAAGTAAAACCCAAAACATTTTCAAACAAGGACAAATTTGCCAATAGAAAGTACAATGCATGTTCCGCACTAATGTTCACTGATACAATGTATAGTATTGCCAACAGCAACTGTAGATGCACATCTTCATAGACACAGATGCAACTAATTCTGCCTAACTATGCTGCCTACACTTGTGAACCAATAAAATCTAATTTGAGGCTGAAAAATTAGTTTTGCTCATTCCCTGTGCCCACATTTTAATATCTCCCATTACCTTAATGTGAATAAGGTAAAAACAATAACTGCAGATGCTGGAAACCAGATTCTGGATCAGTGGTGCTGGAAGAGCACAGCAATTCAGGCAGCATCCGAAGACAGGCAAAATCGACGTTTCGGGCAAAAGCCCTTCATCAGGAATAAAGGCAGAGAGCCTGAAGCATGGAGAGATAAGCTAGAGGAGGGTGGGGGTGGGGATAGAGTAGCATAGAGTACAATAGGTCAGTGGGGGAGGAGATGAAGGTGATAGGTCAGGGAGGAGAGGGTGGAGTGGATAGGTGGAAAAGGAACTGGGCAGGTTGGACAAGTCCGGACAAGTCAAGGGGACAGTTTTGCTGGAGGTTAGAAACTAGGATGAGGTGGGGGAAGGGGAAATGAGGAAGCTGTTGAAATCCACATTGATGCCCTGGGGTTGAAGTGTTCCGAGGCGGAAGATGAGGCGTTCTTCTTCCATGCGTCTGGTGGTGAGGGAGCGGCGGTGGAGGAGGCCCAGCACCTCCATATCCTTGGCAGAGTGGGAGGGGGAGTTGAAATGTTGAGCCACAGGGCGGTTTGGTTGATTGGTGCGGGTGTCTCGGAGATGTTCCCTAAAGCGCTCTGCTAAGAGGCGCCCAGTCTCCCCAATGTAGAGGAGACCGCATCGGGAGCAACGGATACAATAAATGATATTAGTGGATGTGCAGGTAAAACTTTGATGGATGTGGAAGGCTCCTTTAGGGCCTTGGATGGAGGTGAGGGAGGAGGTGTGGGCACAGGTTTTACAGTTCCTGCGGTGGCAGGGGAAGGTGCCAGGATGGGAGGGTGGGTTGTAGGGGGGGCGTGGACCTGACCAGGTAGTCACGGAGGGAACGGTCTTTGCGGAAGGCGGAGAGGGGTGGGGAGAGAAATATATCCCTGGTGGTGGGGTCTGTTTGGAGGTGGCAGAAATGTCGGCGGATGATTTGGTTTATGCGAAGGTTGGTAGAGTGGAAGGTGAGCACCAGGGGTGTTCTGTCCTTGTTGCGGTTGGAGGGGTTGGGTCTGAGGGCGGAGGTGCAGGATGTGGACGAGATGCGTTGGAGGGCATCTTTAACCATGTGGGAAGGGAAATTGTGGTCTCTAAAGAAGGAGGCCATCTGGTGTGTTCTATGGTGGAACTGCTCCTCCTGGGAGCAGATACGGCAGAGGCGGAGGAATTGGGAATATGGGATGGCATTTTTGCAAGAAGTAGGGTGGGAAGAGGTGTAATCCAGGTAGCTGTGGGTTTGTAAAAAATATCAGTGTCAAGTCGGTCGTCACTGATGGAGATGGAGAGGTCCAGGAAGGGGAGGGAGGTGTCAGAGATGGTCCAGGTAAATTTAAGGTCAGGGTGGAATGTGTTGGTGAAGTTGATGAATTGCTCAACCTCCTCGCGGGAGCACGAGGTGGCGCCAATGCAGTCATCAATGTAGAGGAGGAAGAGGTGGGGAGTGGTGCCGGTGTAATTACGGAAGATCAACTGCTCTACGTAGCCAACAAAGAGACAGGCATAGCTGGGGCCCATACGTGTGCCCATGGCTACCCCTTTGGTCTGGAGGAAGTGGGAGGATTCAAAGGAGAAATTGTTAAGGGTGAGGACCAGTTCGGCCAAACGAATGAGTGTGTCGGTGGAGGGGTACAGTTGGGAACGTCTGGAGAGGAAAAAACGGAGGGCTTGGATGCCTGGGTCATGGCGGATGGAGGTGTAGAGGGATTGGATATCCATTGTGAAGATGAGGCGTTGGGGGCCGGGGAAACGGAAGTCTTGGAGGAGGTGGAGGGCGTGGGTGGTGTGGGGAGTTCCTGGACTAGGGGGGATAGGACAGTGTCGAGGTAGGTAGAGAGGAGTTCAGTGGGGCAGGAGCATGCTGAGACAATGGGTCGGCCAGGGTGATCAGGCTTGTGGATCTTGGGAAGGAGGTAGAACCGGGCAGTGCGGGGTTCCCGGAATATGAGGTTGGAAGCTGTGGGTGGGAGATCTCCTGAGGTGATGAGGTTCTGTATGGTCTGGGAGATGATGGTTTGGTGATGGGGGGTGGGGTCATGGTCAAGGGGGCAGTAGGAAAAGGTGTCCTCGAGTTGGCGTTTGGCTTCAGCGATGTAGAGGTCCGTGCGCCAGACTACCACTGCGCCCCCTTTGTCCGCGGGCTTGATGGTGAGGTCAGGATTGGAGCAGAGGGATTGGAGGTCTGCGCATTGTGAGGGTGAGAGGTTGGAGTGGGGTCGACAGGTTGAGTCGGTTAATGTCCCGGCGGCAGTTGGAAATGAAGAGGTCGAGGGCAGGTAATAGGCCAGCACGGGGTGTCCAGGTGGATGCAGTGTGTGTGAATAAACCTATCCACAAAAGTAATCGCACTTCTCTTTTATAGTGTTACAACAGACAGCAAACATTCTGATGGCTGGTTCAATTTTACAAGAATTTAGAATCGCAGAATGGTGACAAGCACAGCAGTTCATCTGGCCTGCCACATTAGTACAACAGCAACTCAGCTAGTCTCGTTGCATTCCCCTTTCACATAGTCCAGCAAATCACTTTCTGCAGATGTCTACTTAGCCGGCTTTTGAAAAAACAGTTGAATCTGCTTCCGTCAGACTCTCAGGCATTGCATTCCAGTACCTAATCACTCACTGGACTTCTCCCCCAGGTCACCAGTGCCTCTTTTGCCTATCACCTGAAATTAACAGTGCCAGTTCTGACCATTCTGCCAATGGAATGGTCTTGCCTAACCCATTCTGTCCACAACTCATGATTTTCAGCATGTTTGTCAAAGTTCCTTGCTTCTCTAAAGAGAACACCACTAGCTTCCCCAATCTGCCCCCTCAGCTGTCCCTCATTCCTAAAACCACTCATAAAGCTTATGAATTCCAATCTTTTCTTAAGAAATTAGACATTATTTCAACTCAGCCTGAATCAAAGATTTATAAACATTCATCAGAACCTCCTTGCTTTTGTACTCTCTGCTCCAATTTAGAATCTCAAACTTTATTGACTACTAACCTGCCCTGTCACCTTCAATATTTTGTACATGTATACTGACAGGCAGGGCTTAGAACAGGAGGTACATCAAGACCCAATAACTGGAACCCAGTGCGACAGGGATCTGCTCTGCTGGAGACAGGATAGTGGTCTCATCACCAGAGCTTTCCAACAAGCACCAAGACATCACTTGGCTGGTGACAAGGAGGACACTACCTGCAAGATCCTTCATGCCCGCCTGGACACTCAGTGCCTCAGTATGCTGCTCTCAAAGCAGCTGGGAATGGAAACAAACTCTCACACATCTCCTCCTGGAGTGTGCCTTTGCAAAGGAAATCTGAAGACAGACGCAGTGGGTTTTTGTCAAGGTTTGTCCTGAGCAGCTCCATATTATAGGACTCTGTGTTCTGTTCCCCAGGACACACGCAGAGACAAACATCAACTGCGCCTGGAGGATCATCAACTTGGTGAAAGACACTCTTTGCTCTGCCCAAAACTTGGGCTTCCAGAGCAAGGAGTTGATCTTGACTAAGTGTTGCAGACTGGCACATTCCCTGGTCCATGATTATGTACTGAAGGACATAGTAAATCTCGGGGCATTTGCAGCCAAGGTTCAGTAGGGGGGAAACCTACCATCTCAGGTCTTTCTGACAAAGTCCAATGGGGGCCCATTCAGTTATCGGTCCCTCCCGGTCCCTCAAATGTATGTAAATATAGTCTTGTATAAGAAAGAAAGGCTTTGGGTTTGTTTGTTCTCCATATGCAAAGACTGTGTGCAGACTCAATCTGCTCTAGTGACTATGCATATAAAGATATTTCTAGGAATATAGTTATTAATAATTATTATTTCTGTTCTGGACATGGTAGGACCCTGGCAGGCAGCAACAAGGTGCATGATTTCTCTCCCAGCTCCTGTCCAAGGGTCTCTATTCAGCATCCAGTTTAGAACTGCACCCTTGACTTAAGGTGGAAGTGGGTACTGCAGATGCTGGAGATTAGAATCAAGATTAGAGTGGTGCTGGAAAAGCACAGCAGGTCAGGCAGCATCGAAGGAATAGATAAATAGACATTTCGGGCAAAAGCCCTTCATCAGGAATGAGCATTCCTGATGAAGGACTTTTGCCCGAAACGTCGATTTTCCTGCTCCTCGGATGCTGCCTCACCTGCTGTGCTTTCCCAGCACCACTCTAATCTTGACCCTTGACTTAATACTGGCTCTCTTCATTCTTCCTATCAAAATGAATTTCACCTTTTCATCTGCCAGGTGGCTGATCATCCCAGTACCTCATGTCCTCCCGAAGTTTGTACTATAATCACAATACTTGAAATTTTGTGCAATCTACAAATTTTAAAATGCACACTGCACATCAGAGTCTGCAATTCATATAAGCATTGGTCCTCATGCTGACTCTTGGAAACCCCCACTATAAACCTTCTTCCAGTCAAAAAACAATCAATCAATCATTCTCCATGGCACAGCTTCCTGTCACTTCGTGTCCGTGCTGTCACCTTCCCTTTTGTTTCACAGGCTTCAATTATTCCCCTCATTGTTATTGCTTTTTTGACTTTGTTCCTCCAGTCCCATATCGGACAATGGGATAATTCACCAGTCACTTGGATATGTTTAAATTAATATGGAGAGCAAAAACCTTAAACGTTATTTGTTTTTTAAAAAGCTTGCACTCCATAATTAATCCTTAAATACAGCATTCTGCACTTTGGTGAGACATTTCCACACAGCTATTTGCCCCTCCACCTTGCTTACTATATTCAAACATTAATATACACCTACTATAAACCTAATATAGATTTTATACTGCCTTGCCTTCACTGCCAGCCCAAATACCTTACTATTCTTATTCCCCTTCTCCCAGTTCTTCCCGCAACGCATTTATCCATCCTTGTGCTACACCCTTGCTCCTCCCCAATTATCAGGTTAGTGCAAGGTTTGTTGCTCAGGTTGAGGTTTAGGGTGTAGGTTTGCTCGCTGAGCTGTAGGTTTGATATCCAGATGTTTCATTACCTGGCTAGATAACATCATCAGTGGCGACCTCCAAGTGAAGCGAAGTTGTTGTCTCCTGCTTTCCATTTATATCTTTCTCCTGGATGGGGTTCGTGGTGATGTCATTTCCTGTTCGTTTTCTGAGGGGTTGATAGATGGCGTCTAGATCTATGTGCTTGTTTATGGCATTGTGGTTGCAGTGCCAGGCCTCTAGGAATTCTCTGGCATGTCTGGGACAGGCTAAGCAAAGACATGCCAGAGAATTCCTAGAAGGCTGGCACTCCAATCACAACGCCATAAACAAGCACACAGATCTAGATACCATCTAACAACCCCTCAGAAAACAAACAGGAAATGACATCACCACAAACCCCAGGAACCCCATTCAGGAGAAAGATAAAAACAGAAAGCAGGAGACAACAGCTTCGCTTCACTTGGAGGTCGCCACTGATGATGTTACCTAGCCAGGTAATGAAACGTCTGGATATCAAACCTACAGCTCAGCGAGCAAACCTACACCCTAAATATGAGGTTAGTCTAAATCCTCCCACAAACACCAGCAAACCATATGTGAAGGTACTGGTCTGGCTGTTGAGTTGTAATCTGGTCAGCACATACACCTCCTCTGGAACCAGTCCGAACATTTCCAGATTCAAGGGCACCTTCTTATACCATTTCTCCAGCTACCAATGTGTCTCCTTTATCCTAATTCAACAGTAACACAAACACTACTGGCGATTACTATCTTTGGAGGGCCAGCTTGCTAACCTCTTTCCTAGTTTTAATCAAATAAAGGTCACAGAGGAATATTACAGAATGAGAACACGAATGCTTTGGTTTTCAGAGGCAGAAAACTGAATTGAAATATTTATATTCAATTACATTAGTCATTAAATCTACATAACTGGCATCACCATACAATATTTTGTCCCATAGCACAATGTCAAATTCTCATGACCACCCACCAAAGCCATTTGTTAATTGCATGTAAAACATGATAGGAAAGGGGTTGAATGTAACTTCACCTGCTTTGACAAAGCTTAAAGGTAACAATTCAGTTTTGGAAAGGATTGTGTGTGAAGCTAAATGGATAATAGAGTCACTGTATAAATATAAATCCATAATTCTGGGCTGAATCTTACCACGTTTTGGCAAAGTGTAATTTTCATCAAGCTTCATGGAGGGATTCTGAGAGGGTGAGCAGGTTTTCTCATCCCAAACTGACCTTATTAATCACATACCATGCCCGATTCTACCACTCACTGTAACTTTTTAATTAAAATGTATCAGTTTTGAAAAACCTGTAGAATTTAATATATTTGTTTAAAACTTACAGGAATAGCAAACCTATGGGGCAACTTTTTTTTTTTTTACACACAGGGTGGTACGTATACGGAATGAACTGCCAGCAGAAGTGGTTGAGGTGGGTACATTAACAACATTTAAAAGGCATTTGGATAAATACATGGACAGAAAGGTTTCAGAGGATATGGGCTAAGTGCAGGGAAATAGGGCTAAGTGTGGATGGACATTTTGGTTGGCATGGACCAGTTTGGACCAAAGGGTCTGCCCCTGTGCTGTTTTACTCTGAAATCAGAAGCTAAATTACTGCAGTAATTTCTCGAACATGGCAAAAAAAAACTAATCAATTACAATTAAAACAATCAAGGAGGTCCTTAAAACTAAGTTTTTCTCTCTCTCTCCCCCCCCACCACTTTAATTTACTTCCAAACAATATTTCACAGTACCAGATGGTACTGAAATACCATCAGTTCTCTCCAGCACATCCAATGCCAGGTTTCAATACTGAATGATCTGAAATTTTCTCCACTTTTTAGAAAGACTGAAGCCATCATCAAACACTGTTCCCCACTCTAGCGATTGTTTGAGGATGAACCAAATTGCTTGCAAACTTGGTGTCCCATATGACACGGAGGTAAGCTTTTAACCACAGATCAACATGATCTCAAAGACATCAACTTCCTCCTCTACAACTGTCAGACCATGACCATATCAATTGACAGATGCTGAAACCCCAATTTCAGCACACTTTGTTGAACTTTTACCATTATTACTTTATTTTTCCACTTAATACGAAGAACTGTAAAGTTAAAAATCTTTATTTTTCTACTTTAACTAAGAACAGTAATTACTTTACTTTCTCTATGTTATTACTTGCACATAAGTTTTGTACCTAGATACCTTCATACCTAAAATGGCACCATGTATGGCAGCACTGTACACTTTTCACTGCACTCCTACACTTCTGTACTTGAGCATACATGACAATAAAGCTTAAATCCAGTTTCGGCCTTTGTTATCTTGAATGTTGGGAGGACATTGGAATAATCAGTCTCTAATGTCCCACTTTCCATAAAGAGAAGCACATCCAAAATACTATGCAAGTTCAAATGCAGCCAATAAAGTCCCATTCATACAGCATTTTTACTGGTCTCCACTAGTTCCAAGTCCAGACCGTCTCATCCTTCCTGACTTGAAGCACATGAATTCAGAGTTACTTATGGATTGCATGGAACTTAAATTAATTCTAGGTGGAGGTTCCATGAATATATCTGTCTTTAACAATGGAGAAGACCAGTATTTCAGTGCTAAACACAAGGCTGAAATACCTGCAACCATCTTCAGCCAGAAATGCTTGGTGGATAAACCATCTTGAGAGCTTTCTCAGATTCCCAGCAACAGAGATGTCAGTCTTCAATTAAACTCTCTCCACATGATATCAGCAAGTGCTGAAGCACTGGACACTGCAAAGGCGACAAGCCGTAACATCAATCCAAAGATGTGCAGGTCAGGTAAATTGGCCATGCTAAAATGCCCGTAGTGTTAGGTGCATTAGTCAGAGGGAAATGGGTCTGGGTGGGTTACTCTTCGGTGGGTTGGTGTGGACTTGTTAGGCCGAAAAGCCTGTTTCCACACTGTAGGGAATCTAATCTAATCTAATCATCACAACACTGGCACTAAAGACCTATACTCCAGCATTTGCCCAACCCCTAGATGAGCAGTTCCTGCACAGCATCTACTTGGCAAACTGCCAGGTTATGTCCTGACCACAGAAAGCAGAAAAAATCCAATTGTCACTTACTTCCTAAATCAGCCTCCTTTCATTCATCAGTAAAATGATGGAAGTCAACAGCACGACTAAGTGGCATTTGCACAACAACAGCCTTCCTACCAATGGTCAGTTTGGGTTCCACTGGGATCACAACTCCTGACCTAAACTGAAGAGTCGCAACTGGACTCCAAACGTTAACTCTGCTTTCTTGCTATAGCTGCTGCCAGACCTGCTGAGTTGTCCCAAGCAATTTCTGTTTTTGTGATGATAATTTCATGATCACCACTGAGATGTGGTTTTAATTGCAGATTTGCAAATTAAATTCAAAGTCCACCATCTGCCATGGGGGACCAGAACCAAAGCCCCTGGGTTAGGAGTCCTGTGACATTATCACTGTCACTTGCTCCCCATACCACATAATGCAGCACATCTTCCCCTTTAGGGTCAGGGAAAGAAGGAGCTTTTACTTCAATGCATATCATCAAACAGCATTCCAACAAAACTAACAAGTTAGTCAAACTAATAGCAACTCCAGCATGCATATTTGCTCATTTATATGCACTACTCAAACTGCTGTCTTGGTAAATGGAGTAGGCTGCGTGTGCAACAGAGACAGAGAGAGGGGGTTTGGCGTGGACGGACAGCACAAGAGAGAGGACACACACACACACACACACACACACACACACACACACACAGAAGAGAAGAGACAGGCAGGAGTATGTCTCCGTGACAACGCAAAGCTTTACAACTCCACATTAATTCCCCTGCAGGATCAAATGCTTTCTTGAGGGAGAAAAAATGTTCCACAGTCAAACTGGTTTACCAACAGTACAAAGCTAACAATTAATTCACTCTCATTTACGATCTTTTGGCTGTTTGTAAACCATAGGTTTATGAATGCTCTAATTATATGATCAAGCTCCCAAGCAGTTGAATTAAGCACCCATTGTAATGTTGAGCCATACAAACCATAGATTATATAAATTGTAGATTAATCTCGATCCAGACTGCCATCCGGCAAGTGCTGTTGGAAAATGTGTGGACATACGTCAAGGAAGGAAGGAAGGATAATATTGTCCTGTGTTGGAAAGCTTCCTATGGCACTCATTATCAAAGTTTACAAAGAACCAGAAGACATACTGCTCCTTATTGAGCCTCTGAAAGTTTGTGGTTTCAGCTGAGGTGCGGAGGAAACAGAAAAGTTGAAGACAAGATTTCTTTTATCTCTTCTCTTTACCTGGAACTATTCATTTAAAGAATGGCTATTTTTAAGGATGTGTAGATCACGTGTTGTATTAATGCTGATTTTGTCTTTCAGTGTAAACTCATATCTGCCAATCTTGTCTGGATCAAGATAATTTACTGCAGTAACTCTTGTGACAGTGATACTGGATGTCCTTTAACATAATTCTACTGTCACAAGCTGAAAGAAGTACACTCAAGGTTTGAGAATTTACATTAGTTCCCCAAACATTAGAATTTCTTAAATAAACAGGTTTTTTTTTGTATCAATCTAAAATCTTTTACAATTTGCCTGGACTTTACAGTCACTTAACTTGTTTATCCAGAAAACTGTGCAATTGAACCAAACATACACGTTACAGTACAGTCACAGTCAACACAGTTCTCAAAATCAAGCAATCCCAAAGTGTTCTGTTTAAAGTTTTCTCAAGTGTGGAAATGGACACATCCTCCTTTTACTGAACATATTTCCTTTTAACATCAAACCATTGCTCGCCACTGAAGTAAATTAGTCACTTTACATTAATATTGCAAGAAGCTGCATATAAATAGATTCACCGATATAACCTTTGTGTAGTTTTAATCCCAAACAAAACTCAAAACTTTGAATAATTACTTCCGCTGCCGGATCCCATTAGAAAGCTCAACTATTCTCTCACACAGTTTAGTCTCGAGCCTAAGCTAAACCTAAACTTGCACTGCGTCCTTACTACTGTGAACATGCCAAGATGTCGCATAGAACTGTGGTGGGAGGTAAATCAAACAAAGAAAACTTTGAAAACCCATAGGGAAGCTGACTGCAGGCCAAAGTGAAAGAAACGTTGGAAAAGGGAGAGATTCAGTAAGCCCAATAAATAAGCTTGTAACAAATGATACAACATACATTTACAAAGTATATTTTACCCAGCACTGACTAAAATCACAATGGTTGAGATGAAAGAGGATTGATCACAGGACGGAATAAGAACAGGGAGGTTACACTAAAACAATAAGACGTTAGTTAGGCTTTTGCTAAAGGAGGTGGATTGGTTAGTTCAGTTGGTGGATGACTGGTTTGCAATGGAGGGTAACGTCAACTGCACAGGTTCAATTTCTATGCCAGGTGAGGTCACCATGAAGGTCCCACCTTTTCAACCTCACCTGAGGCGTGGTGACCCTCAAGATAAAACTACCAAGTCATCTCTCTGTAACATGGAGTCTAATGCACCTAGATGGTCATTGCTGATGAACAGCCCTGGGAGATCGCTGTAGAATAAACACAAGAGAAAACCAGAAGAATCCAAGCCCTTAATGGCAGATCAAGCTAAAGAATTTCCAATTCTCAAGACCTCAGAAAGCAGATAAAAACACAGCAGGAACCAGATTCAGTCACCTTAGACCCGGTAGGCCATGTCAACATGCCATCTCCTGCCAGGCATCCACATAGGATAGCTGCGACACAAACTTCTCCAAATAAAAAACTTCACACAAAGGCTCCTTCATCCTTATTGGTCTGAGTAACCACCAAGAGTTCTGTTTCTCATATTACAGTAGGATGTTACGGCACTGGAACAGGTACTGCACTGGAAATGTCTGAACATGTTGACAAGAATGGAGAAGTCTAGCTATAAGGAAGGACTGGAAAAGCTGCCTTCTTTTTTTCTTTGAAACAGAACAAGTCATGGGTTTGGAAGCTGCTGCAAAGAAGGCTCAACAAGTTGCTTTTGCAGTGCATTTTGCACATGACACTCATTGCTGCTGCTATGCATGGGTAGTGGAGCAGATGTTTGATGTGGCAGTCTAATGGACTGCTTTGTCCTGAATGCTATCAAGCTTCTTAAGTACTGTTAGAACTGTTGTCAATGCAGCAGGTGGAGATTATCCCATCACACTTATAAACACAGATGCGATCAGTGCTGAACAATGGTCAAACAAGACAAACATCCTCCTGAGGATTTGACTGTTGGAGTAGCTTAAAAATTTTCTTTCCCTCAATGTTCCCTCACACAAAGGAAGGAGATCGGGGTTCTCAGAAGCCAATCATCTCAGCCCCAAGACACTGATACAGGACATCCTCAGCATCTTCAGCTGCTTCATCAATGACCCTCTACCGACAATAATATCAGAAGCAAGGATGTGCCTTGATGATTGCCCATTGTTCAGTACCATTTCTGACTCAAATACCAAAGCAGTCCTTGTCTAGATAGAGCAAGCCTGGACAACATTCATGCTTGGGAGGGGTGTCATCCCCATCTCCCCTCAGTCGAAGCAAAATGCTCAGAGACACAGTATAGTTTTACCTCCTTCATCTTTATTCCGGGCCCGGGAGGGAGACAGAACTATCGCCCATGTGCACAGAGACATGAGTTCTCGGTCTTCTCTCTCGAACAGCAGTTTCTTAATGAATTATCTAGTCATTTATAGGGAGGAGCATCCAGACATGGCAACATCTATATTGATTGGGTGACCGTTACAATCAGCAAGCATCAACAGTAAAGATTAAGCCATCTGCTGTTACACAATGAATGTTCTTAACCTTAACCTTCACAGAATAATACTTTTCACCTTGTTAATCGAGCTTATATACTAAACGCTTCCAATATTGTTAAATGGCTCTAGATAATGAATGCTTTTCCACCTTTTTAACCCATTACCCTTGCCTCCAGCACCCCATGGTTAACTGTAAGTTCGTATCTGATCTCTGTTCAGCTGAACCTCTTGTTTCACAAAACTCAGAACTTAACTCTTTCCCTACCTGCTCATACCCTATACACATTCTCATTCCCTCCTTTTATCATTTCATGATAACCACCTAGATGGCACTACCAGATTTCATAAGACTCAAACAGCCAGTTTTTAAGCAAGTTATTGACATACAGCATATAATGATTATAACAAAACAAAATTACTCGTCTGTTAGAGTAAATAGATTGTGAAGAATCCTCCCATGTGGAAAAATTCACGAGCAAAGTTCTTAAATCCACTATCCTTAGTGACCACTCCATCCCCTCCAAGTCGAGCGGGAACAAGCCAGTTCTCCAAAATCTCCTTCAGTAAAGTCCAGCCTGAAAACAAAATTTAGTCTGTCCTTGTGCATCACTCCACATAGAAATCATATTCCTTGGATAAGGGCAGTTAAATGCATAACAAAACTGACGAGACTTCCATCCTTCCGGAGGCGCTTCAGATGGAGGATACCAGCGCATCTGAGCGTGCAGCAGCTGCAGTAGCAGTAGGCTAGGTAAACACAGTATTCTTTGCTGGTTCTGCTCTTGTTCTGTTGTTAAAGGTAATAAAGCCAATGGCTGTTTTGATGTTAGCTTGATCAGTGAACCATCGTAACCCTTAAATGATCGAAAGAGAAGGTAAAGCTCACGTGGTTTAATATCCGTAGGAAGGTCACTGACAAAAAGCATACCGACCTCCTCTTCACTGTTGTTATTGTTGGTCCTGTTGGACTATAACCTGGTGTTGTGTGATTTTTAACTTCACTGTTGTTAGCTTCTTCACTTTTTATGCTCATGACTGGGGAGCTGATTGAATCCATTGGATCAGGTTGTGGAGGGGTGGGATGTGGTCTGAAGGTGAGCTTTATCTGTGAATGGAAAAACTCTAGAGACGATGTTAGCTACTGAAAGTATCTTTGCATTTCCTCTCTCATCCCTTCCTTGCCAAGGTGGTTATCAGTATAAGACAGTCAAACATTTAACTACACTAAGTTGTGTTTGCCCATCTCAACAATCTTTGAATCCTTGAAGTCTGTTACACAGTTCATTATTTATGACATTATCAAGTTTTACACAATCCATAAACTTCTAAATTGTACTGCCTAAACAAGTTAGCCAATTATAAACAATCAATAGTCCTAAAATCAAATTGCACAACTTACATTGAAACTTTCCTTTTTCACCCAAGTATTAGTACAACCTTAGTTTCAGCATTGCTTGTTTTTTTTTGCATTCTCTCACTGAAAGTGCACTGATAAAAAGAGAGTGCCCTCGCAGCAGATCATATGGTGCTGCAGTCCAAGCCACTCTCTTCCCCCAGAACAAAAACTCGCAGAGCCTCAATTTTCACCACCAGGGGACTTTAACTCCTTTCTCACTTTACTCCTCATGGGGGGCTCAAACCCCAACCAAACACAGAGCACTCGAAGCCCACTTAAACCCAGAGAACTCTAATTTCAATTAAACACAGAACTCAAACCCCGCTTAAACACAGAGAGCTAGAACCTTGCTTAAACACAGAGAGCTCAAACCTCAGCACAGTGCAAAGGGCTTGAACCTCTAATTAACCCACCCAGGAGACTCGAACCCCAATACAGCGCAGAGGACTCGACCCTCAATTAAACCCTCCCAGGGACTCGAACCTTAATTATGCGGCCCCAAGGGACACGAACCACAATACCATGCAGAGGACTCAAACTTCAATTACACCCACCAACCTTTAATACAGCGCAGAGGACTTGAACCTCTGTTCGCCAGCGTGCTTGTGAAACTGTGTTTCTCAACTGAACTAACCACTGTTCGAGGAATCCGTAGAATAGAGCGCAATCAAGCGAGGGGACTGTCGCTAGCACACAAGAATATCAAGAGGGACCAAGGAATCATACCTTGTGGGCCCACCCATCTTGAGATGCCGATGTTCCGGATAGCCGCTGACACCAATCGTAAGTATTCGTTTGGATCCTGCCAACTACACTAATATTGTTGTCCCATTCCCCCTCAGTCAAAGAAAAACGCTCAGAGACACAGTGTAGTTTTACCTCCTTCGCCTTTATTCCGGGCCCTGGAGGGAGAGAGAACTATCGCCCATGTGCACAGAGACACGAGTTCTCGATCTTCTCTCGAACAGCAGTTTCTTGATGAATTATATAGTAATTTTACAGGAAGGAACATTCAGATAAGGCAACATATATATTGATTGGGTGACCGTTACAATCAGCAAGCATCAACAGTAAAGATTAAGCCATCTGCTGTTACACAATGAACGTTCTTATCCTTAACTGGCTTCACATAATGAATATTTTTCACCTTGTTAATTGACCTTACATGCTGAACGCTTCCTATATTGTTAAATGGTTCTACATAATGAATGCTTTTCCACCTTATTAACCCATTACCCTTGCCTCCAGTACCCCATTGTTAACTGCAAGTTCTTATCTGATCTGAGTCATGCTCAGCTGAACCTTGTTTCACAAAACTCAGAACTTAATTCTTTCTCTACCTGTTCATACCATATACACTTCTCAGAGGTAGTGGCAATTAACCAGCAAACAACATTCACATCACCTAAGTGTCAAGCAATGGTCATCTCCAACGAGAGGGAATCTAATTATTTCCCTATATACATATACAGTAGTTACAGGAATAGGTGAGAGGCTGACAACTTTACAGCCAAATAATTCACATTCTGACTGCCTAACAAAGCACAAGTCAGGAGTACAGTGGAATAACTGCAAATTGACAGGACACAAGCAGATCAAACAACACTCAAAGTTTGACACCATCGAGGATTAAGCAGCCCACTTGATTAGTACCCCATCCATTACTGACACAGTGGCTGCAATATATACCATTTGCAATATGCAGTGGTTCAACAAGTCAGCACATCATCCCTTCACCAGGGCAACGAGGGATGGGCAACAAATGTCAGCTTAGAAGATAAAGCTGGTTTGTTGGCTGTGAATGAATTAAAAAAAAGACCTGAATGCACACAAGGCTCAACTTCAGAATCTCTAAATGACAAAACACAGGAGCAACCAGAATGGACGCAAGTTGTGATTGCTGAAGGAGCAGACAAGTGGCATGTGGAATTTAACGAGAAGTGAGAAATGATAATATGCAGGTGACAAGAATAAGGGCTAGCAACATAAATAAAATACACATTTCCAAAGAGGGAGAAGGAGCAGAGGGCCCTGTGGATGCATCTGCATCAATTGTTGATGGTGGCAGGACAGGTTGAGAAAATGATCAAAAGTGCTGACAGAATCTTTGGCTTTATAACAAAGATTACAAAAGCAAGGAAGTTACGCTGAACACCCACTTGCCCTCAACTGGAGCAGTATTCAATTCTGGGTTCTTCAGGAAAGCCTTTAGAAAGGCTGTTGAATATTAAATTAGAAGGACTTCAGTTAAATAAATAGAATGGAGAAGCTGGGGATGTTTTCCTTAAAAAAGGTTGGGAAGAGAATTAATCTAGGTTTTTAAAACCTTGAGAGGTCAAAACAGCAGAATACAAGAAACTACTTTCATCGGTGCAAGAGCCATGAAACAGAGCATATGGATTTAAAGCAACTGACAAAATGCAATAGAAGGAAAAGTATTTTACACAATAGATGACTAGGATTGAAACAAACTGCTTGTGTGTGTGATGGAGGCAGTTCAATCATGAATGGTGTTTCATAAAGAGAAAAATGTTCAGGGATAAAGGGCAAGGAAATGGATCTTGCTAAATTGTTCTGAATGCCAGGACACACATGATGGACTAAATAGCCCCCTTCTGTGATTTAACTATTCTAAGGACTAGCAAGAGACAAGACAGTAGTTTTTATGAATTTTGCCCAGCTTTACACTTTAGCACAGTTGGCTGAATGGCTGGTTTGTGATGCCAAGTGATGCCGACAGAACGGGTTCAATTACCACACTAGCTTGAGGTTACCAAAAATGACTCTCCTTCTCAACCTCTCTCCTCACCTGAGGCAGGGTGGCTCTTAAGTTAAACAACTACCAGCCGCCTCTCTCTAATGAGAAAGCAGGTAGTAATAAAGAGTGAAATGTGGATGTATAATAGGTCACATGTTATGAACCCGGCTTCCAGTGACCGTTTAGCAATGATTTTGTATGATCATACTCAATGATGAAACATACAAAGGAATTAAGGGTTACGGGGAGAATGCAGGTAAGTGGAGTTGAAATGCCCATCAGCCATGAATGAATGGCGGAGTGGACTCGATGGGCCGAATGGCCTGACTTCCACTCCTATGTCTTATGGTCTTATACTCTAGCATGGATTGATTTTGAAACCCCAGCTTTAGAGCTCCCTCTCAAATGAATTATCAGTGGAGTCATGTTTTGTTTGTCTAGAGAACGCTAATGTCACTAAGGGGAAAAAAAAAGTCTCAGCATAACTGCAGTCTCATTCTATTCACTTCCTTGGCAAAAAAAAGGACTGAGATTTGGACTGTCTATTTGATGTATTGAAAGGCTAAAATAAGCATCTAATTAAATGGCTTCACATGCTATCCTTGTAAAGGTTTACAAGTAGAGACAGCATAAGCACACATTGTCCTTGAATTCAACTGTAACCCCATTTGTTAACACCATCCATGTATTTACTTCTTTACACAGAGCGCAACACAGACACAGATAATGAGAAAGACATGAAAACAGGTCCACAATTCTGGACTGCAGCTCCATATGATCTGACCTGCTGTATGGTGGGAAATTTCCCTTCTATCTCTTCATACTGACTGAGCTGACTATTGGATTGAATATGGGCTCCTCATTTCTAGTTTCTCCTCTCCTTCCACTAGCTAACCCTGGAGTACAGTTGTGGTTTTATCTGCAAAGACCGACTAATGTCTTATTCAGTTAACATTATTGCTTAAGTTTACCAGTGGAGAAGCCGTTTAAATCAGAATGTTAGCAGGGCACCATTGTTAAGGCATGTTCTTCAAGACTTGAAGCAATATGAATATTCCTTGATCCATCTCTTAAAAAAGGTCAAACTAACACTCTCATTTTTGTAAAAAACCTTGAGTTGAACAATCCAACTCTATGCACACCATTTAAGGCAAACTTTAGTATGACAAATTTTGCACCCACTACACTAACACTGGAGGCACAACAGATACATAGTTACAAATATAAAAATCCTTAAACTTACAAGGTCATTCAGCCATGGGTTCCTTCCTCACCTCGTCGCTGCTAAAGTTGTGGGGTGTTCCAGGAAGTCATGACTAACTGAAACACCGGCTCCCATTGGAATATTACACTGGAATATAGCACTGGATACATTTTCTAAATGCTTTCACTCACTTCTTCCCTCTCTTTCAAACTCATTGCGAGTTAGAACCTGAGTGAAGAGCAGCAAGGCAGAAGCAGCTTTGAAATTCATTCAAAGAAAACACATGGATTGCAAAAAGCGCCTGTTTGGTGAACTACCAGAACGCACATTTTCATGACATCAGAGCTTCAGCTTTGCATCATGTCTGGATCTTGAATGGAAAATCAAGTTCAGAAGAAAGTAGTTACACAGTAAACCAGAGTGGGGTGAGACAGCATTTCGGAGGCCAGGAATGAGGGAGGCACCAATCAAGTCACACAGGAAATAGTGTTAAAATGAATCTTATGTCACAACAAAATTACTGGTCCCATTAACTAACCAATATTAAACTTCACCTTAAACAAAGACTGATTGCAACCCAAAACTATTCGCATGCACACCCCTCCCTCCATAGCCCTGAATTTTTCTTTATATCAAGTATCTAGACTAAATTTCAATAAACCCAAAGAAACTCCCTGAACTATTAAACAGAGACTAACCCAACAGCAGCAATCAAGATCTCAAAACAAATTCTTTACAAGAATTCTAACTATTGACAAAGTAAATCAAAACAGAAAATGTTGGGAACACTGGGCAAATCTGGCTGCATTTCTAGACAGAGAAACAGAATCAACATTTCAGGTCAATGACCTGACATCAGAACTGCGAGTTTCAGCATTTTGCTTTCACTTTGGATTTTTGGAATTCTGCGTAGCATTTTGTTATTGACAAACTCAACTTTGCCAAATTTTAAAAATATTCCTGATCCTAAAGAAGAAGAATTCACATCAGAATTAATGCTTAAAAGTGCATTAGTACAAACAATGTAAGGCAAGAAATTTCCCCAAAATCACAAAAACTGAATATATCTACTGTTAAACCCATTATCTTTGGCTAAATAACAAAAGTCCTAAATGCAATTATGAAGAAAACACTTTCCACAAATGTGTCTAAATTGCTTGATTTACACTCACTATGTACCAAACAAACTACGTATTCCACATTGATCTAATTTACTTTAACAGATGTCCATTCCATAAAGTTTTCATTTTTCCAAAACAATTATTTTATAAAAGGATTCCACAACTTTCAAATGAAATATACAATTTTGTGGTCTTTTTAACTAAAATTCATATTTCTCACTTAAATTATCATGAGACACCACTTCTGCAAGCAAGCTTTTACTGACAAAAACAGTGTATGATATGAAGTAAACCCACAGATTAAACAAAATCCTGTAATTGGCTCACTGGAACTGCCATGATTTAATAGTCTAAACTCCAACAGGAAATATGCCACACAGCTTTATAAAAGGTTACAGGCATAAATTGGCTTAAGGCCACTCTTCTCACTAGTGTACATTTGCCCAGTAAAGGTTACAGGTTAAAAAAAAGACTTGAATCTGCATCCAAATACAGACAATTAGAGTTAGGGGTATCATAACTTCGGAAAAAGACATATCTGTGATTCTGTTTCTAATATCCAAAGTTCAATCAGATATATATTAAAAAAATTTCGTATGTCAACTATTAGAGTCCCATTCTTCATAACGGTGCCACAGGACTTTTATGATACTCGAGGCCCGAGCACTAGGACAACATAAAAGTTAGGAGCAGAAGTCAGCTACTTGTCCTTCAAGATATCAACTGGTCTCACTATGGCCTTAACTCCACTTTCCTTACTTTAATTCCCTTGTAGATCAAAAATCTGTTTAACTCAGCCTTTAATATATTCAATAGCCCTGTTCTGTGGAGAAGAAATTTCAAAGATTAGCAACCGCCCAAGATGAAATTCCTAATCTGTTTGAGACAGGAAATGTCGCATTTGAAACTCCTTATAACAAAAACCATCAAAAACTGTAGAAAATAATCTAGATGCAATCTCAGCATTGCCCTTTTTAGTTGTACTTTCATGCTTCATTTCCTTTCAACACCTCAGCTTAAAGACAGCATATTCTGACGAGAGCCACTTTTCTGACTCAGAGGCAAGAGAGCTACCAGGTGTGAGCCGACATTGGCAGGATAACCTTTGCGGCTAAAATCTAGGAAATGGAAAAATCTAAGATAATTCAGTAATATGCCTGAAAAAGTATGGGTAAATTATCAATAACAGAAATATTATTCTGGCGAGAGAAATGTTTAGAACCTGATCAAAAATTGAAAAGGAGCTGCAATCCATCCAATTGATTGAACCAAATCAAACCAAACGTCTATAAATTTATGTCAGCTAAGAACCTTAGCCCTGATAAGTCTAATGAACAAATATGGGCAAGGACACCACAGAAACTCTCCCGTTCTTCATAAAGAGTGCCACTGGATTTTTGCTGCACACGAGATGGAACAACAAGACAGAGGAGCAGAATTCAGCTACTTCCCTTCAAGATGTGAACTGGTCTGATTATGGCCTTAACTCCACTTTCCTGCCAAACACACTTACTCTGATTCCCTTGTAGATCAGAGAACTCCAGAGAACAAAGGATGCAGGTAAAAAGAGGTTTCAATTAAAATATTAACATACAAATGTCTCAGACTTATTTATCAACACTTGAGTAGTTACAATATATTCAGACTGATTAATGCAGGAGTCCCAATTCACAAGCAACAAGTGGCAACTCACATCAATGTACAGATATAGTGTGTAAAACAAGCTGGGCAAATATGCATGAATTAAGGAAAACCACCAGAGCTTTGACAAGGACAAATCAATTCAACTGACTGAAGCCACTTTTGATGAAGTAAATGAGGGTTGATGAGGCGTACTTGTTCTTCCAAAAGACAGAAGGTGTCATACAACAGACTTGAGAAAAAAAGTCAGAATACATGGAATAAAAAGGGACAGGAACAACTTGGATACAAAATTAGCTGAGTGACAGGAGACAAAGTAATTTGTACAGGTAGATATTTTTCACACTAGAGAAAGATTCGCAGTGGAGATCCTCAGGGATCAGAGTTGGGGCCCATGATCTAAACCTTGGTTTATAGGACAATTTCAAATTTGCAGATACAAAACTTGGAGGTATTGCAAACTTAGAGAAGAATACCGGAGAACTTCACAAGTTGGTGGAATTAGTAGACAGTTGGCAGATGAAATTTAATGCAGAAAAGTATTAAGTGATTCATTTTGGTGAATGCGAACTTATAAAACAAGCAGTGCAATTTAAAGAGGGATATAGTAACAGAGGAATCTGGGTGCATAAATTACAGAAGGTGACAGGACCTATTCAATACATAAAACACATCCTGTTCTTTGTCAGTAAAGGCAGGAAGTCTATTGGCAAGAAAGTTATGCCAATCTTATATAAAATACAAGTTTGGCCTCAACTGGAGTGCTGCATCCAGGTCAATATTACATTTTAGGAAGGGTGCAAAGATATTAGGAGGAGTCCAGAAAGGATTCAGGAGAATGGTTCAATGGATAAGGATCTTCAGTTACATAAAAAGATTACAATTTGAGACTATTCTCCTTGAGGGAACCCAACATTGAGAAAAGATTTGAATAAGTACTTAACATTAGTAAAGCTCAGGCAATAAACTGGGAGGAAACGTTTCTGTTGGTGGAACAATAGAGAATCACAGAACTCAAGTGGGCTGGCAAAAGCAATGGTAACACACGGGAAAATGATTTCATGCACAGAGTGATTAGGATTTGGAGTGTGCTGCATGACAGTGCCCTGGGGCCGAATCTATAGAGGCTCACCAAAAGGAATATGATCATTACATGAAAAGAAAAAGATCAGCAGGGCTATGAGGTAAAGGGAGGAGAGACATCAGATGAGCAGCTCCATTTGGTAGGAAGGATAAGAGACCACATGGCAGGCTGAATTACATCGCTCTGTGCTCTTCTTCATTCATTGTGGGATGTTAGCAGCGCTGGTGGGGCTAACATTTATTGCTCAGCACTAATTCTGCTTGAGAATATGGCAGTCAGCTGCAGTTATGAAAACAGCAGTCCAATTGCTGTAGGTAGACCCACAGTGCTTTTATTTGGTGGGGGGGGGGGGGGGGAAAGAGAGAGAGAAGAGAGAAGAGGTGGTAGTTTCCAGAACTTTGACCAGTCACAGTAAAAATAAAAGTGAAGTTTTCCCAAGTCAGGATGGTGAGTGGCTTGAAAGGATACATGCAGGCGGTCGTGCTTTCACATGTTTGCTGCCCTTGTTCTCCCAGTTGGTAGTGGATTTGGAGGGTCTTGTCTAAGGAGCCTTGGTGAATTTCTGCAGGGCATCTTGCAGATTGGTACAGACTGCTGTTGATTCACGGTGTAAAGGAAGAAAATGCTTTTTTGGATGGAACGCCAATCAAAGAGGTGACTTTGCACTATATGGGGTCAAGCTTAGTTATTTGGAGCTGCACTCATCCAGCTAAGTATTCCATCACAATCCTGACTTTATGCAAATTGTGGACAGGCTTTGGGGAGTCAGGTGGTGGGTTACTGTCCCCCGTTCAATCTTGTGGTTATTAAATCTTGGGTTTTATGCAGAACATTCATGACATCCGTCCATATGTATATTTACACTTCCTGTTCTGGATGTATCACTTGCATTTATAAAATGAAATGAAACAAGGCAAAATCATAATTTTGAAGATATATGGGAAAACATTCTCAGTAACTAAAAATTCATTTTTACAATGTTGATTCAAGGCAGTGTGAAGATTACAATATTCTTTCATCCAATTAAATTTGTCACTGCTGCCTACCAGCTTCACTCCAGTCCTCCGCATCATCAATCCTCTGGGAGTACCAACTGAAGAGGATAGTTTATTCACAACCACAAGGGATGAACTCGGATTTCACCAGTTTCCTCATTTCCCCTCCCCCCAGCCTGTCTCAGTCAAATCCATCAAATTCAGCACTGCCTTCCAAACAGCAATCTTCTTCCCGACCTCTCCGCCCCCACCCCAGTCTGACCTATCACCCTCACCTTGACCTCTTTCCACCTATCACATTTCCGATGCCCCTCCCCCAAGTCCCTCCTCCCTATCTTTTATCTTAGCCTGCTGGACCAACTTTCCTCATTCCTGAAGAAGGGCTAATGCCCGAAACGTCGATTCTCCTGTTCCCTAGATGCTGCCTCACCTGCTGCGCTTTTCCAGCAACACATTTCCATCTCTATTCACAATCAGCCTCTGTTCTTTCAGACATCAGGACATAGGCCTCTCAGTTGAACTCCAGCAAACAAACACAAATGGCACTGTAAGAAAGTGCATGGAAGAAAAGGGCCCACAGGTTTCTGGTAGATATATTTCTGACCTTGACCACAATATCGGGAGGGATTTAGGAAGTGGAAAGAAAGAGGAGCTTTCACATGTATAAATATTAGTAGCCAGCAATGCAGCAACAGCAATAACTAGGAAAAACAATTAGATCACATAATCCCTCAAGAAGCACTAGAGAAGAGAAAAAAAAAGTGAAATAAACTACACAACAATAATGCCCAACAGACAAATCTTTCACTTCAACATCTCAATATTTTCCACTTGCAATCCAGGGCCTCAAGTCATTCAAATTGAGCAAGTTCATTCAATAATAAGACAATACACAGCAGCAGACCATTCAACCCATTGGGCCATTTAGTATGATCATAGCAGATCTTGGGCTTCAATTCCAAATTCTCACCTGCTCCTCATGTCTTTTGATTCCCTGATAGAACAAAAATAAATCTCTCAGCCTTAAATCTATTCAAGGATCAAACATCCACAAACTTTAGAGGTAAACAATTCCAGAGGTTTACGCCTTTTAGGTGGAGTAATTTCTCCTCATCACAGTCCTAAACGATCAACCCCTTATTCAGAGACCATGCTTCTGTGTTTTAGATTTAGCAGCCGGGGAAACAGTGTCTCAGCTCCATCAATAAGTTATATGTTTAAATGAGATAATCTCTCATTCTTCTAAACTCAAGAGCATATAGGCCCAATTTACAGTGTCTTTCATGACAAGATAACCCCTCCAATCCCAGGGACAAGTTTAGTGAACTTCTGTGAACTACTCCAATGCGAGTACATATTGTATTCGCTGTTCAGAGTGTTGAATCCTCTACATAAGGGAAAACAAATGTAGATCGACTAACCACTTTACACACAAAGCAGGACCACCAACTTCCAGCTGTCTGTTATGTTCATTCTGTGTCACACATCTAATGTAAACGCTTTTGCGAATGACTCAAAGGAAACCGTAAGCTCAAGAATTAGCATTTCATGATCATTTAGGCACCTTTGACCCTCCTGTACTCAACACTGAATTTAACAATTTCAGATTGTTAATTTTTTTCTGGACAGCAACTGTGAGCTGTGAATTGGAGTTACACTGATTTGGACATGTCTTGCGCATCCTTATTTGCCCTCATGACTCTTCAACCTTTCACTTTTGTCAGTTAATGCTTTTATCCTATCTCAGTCCTTCCCTTTTGTTTTTTTTTTAAACTCCCTCCCTTCTCCCCCAATCTCTGTACTGGCTGAAAACCTGTTCAGTCTGCATTTTCTTTTCCAATTCTGATGCAACCTGTAACATTTCCCTTTCCACAGACGCCGTCTGGCTTCCTGTGCATTGAGTATTTTCTGTTTCTAATTTCAGATCGCTAACAACTGCAGTATTGTACGTTTGCAATAGACCAATCTACAACTGAACACATCAGAACAGACAAAACTATCTTAAAATACAAAGTACTGGAACTTTATATTACATGCCAAATTCTTCATAAAGCATAAATGCTATCTAGTAGGGATGCCCAAGACCAAATAGAATTATATGTTACTTATAATTGAGTTAGCACTTGACTGAGTGCATATATATAATATACACACAGACACGTTTACATAATATGAGCAACGAGGGCTCCTGTGACTCAGTGGTGGTGCCCCATACTATGGGCCAGAAGGTCTGGGTTGAAATGCCACCTGTCCTGGAGATGCATCACAATATATCTGAAGGGGCTGATTAAAAATACTTCCATGAGGAACAAGTAATCATTGAGTTTGTGATTCAGCAACTGGAATAAAACTGACTAAATAAACGTATACCTGGACTCTGTCTAACTGAACATTTTTAGAATTACAGAACAGAACAACAGAGGTTAGTTCTCCCAATTGAGTCTGCAACAATGAATCCTACTCATGCTTTCTCCTCTACCAATGTTGCAATTTTTTTAAAATTCCAATTCTTTTCTGAATGTTAGCATTGATCCTGTAAACATATCTTTCTTGGACAAGAATCCTTTCACTATTAGCTTGATATAAAATAAATGGATTAAAAAGTCTAATCCATCACATGAACACTCATCATGTTCGCATACAACTGGATTTAATTATCTTCTCAGTGAAGCCAAGAGATCCCACGGAGAATAGCCACTTGTGTCAACAACTGCCGCATTCCTTCATAAGGCTGAACTCGGTACAAAATGCTTTGCCCCAAAAACTTGGCCGTTCAAAACATCTCTAGTACACAACACACAAACATCAAGTTGCACTGGAGTCACAAGGTTGTCCAACATGACTTGATTTAAACAAATAGTCAAGCACAAGACCTAACAACATGTCCCTTAAACTGCCTCAAGACAACGTCAACCTATGTAAAATTGCTCAGTAGCATGTCTAACAAGCAGTGAAGACGAAGGGCAGAGACTGGACATCGACATAAGTTGACTATCTTACATAGCAAATAAGCAATTAGTGCTGCTGGCCAGAACAGGCCAGATGCTTTTAAAACAGCAAGAAATATACAAGGACCTCAAATCATGTGCAGATATCATTCATCAACTGAAAAAAAATCTCAAAGTGGACAACCTCTCAGTTCAGCTTCCTCTTCCTCTTGTAGCTTCAGACAAACTACAAACTGGACTTCAAATGTTAATGAGAATGCGGGTAAGTGGAGTTGAAATGCCCATCAGCCATGATTGAATGGCGGAGTAGACTCGATGGGCCGAATGGACTTACTTCCGCTCCTATGTCTTATGGTCTTAATTTGCTGTACAGTACAGTACTTCACAGTATCTTGAGGGTACGAAGCATTTTTTAAAAAGTCTAGCATTCCTATAAAGTCCATTGGCTTTATGTTCAGTTTGTGCTGAGTTAACTGATCCCTGTCAGGCTGGCTGCTGTGATAGAAGAAATTAGCTCACTGCTTCTGGAGAGAGAATGCCCTGTACTTCCAAACCTTCTCCTCAATATCAGCCCTATTGAAAACATCAAGTTGACGATTAATTAAAAATTAGATCAGGCTCAGTTGTGATGTCCCCTTGCTCAAATAATCTGTCAGTGCAGTCAAGGTTAACATGAAAACGTCCACTTGGTTATAATTCCAGAGAGTATTTAGTACACGTACAACCCTATCACAGTAAAGGGTAAGAGACAATTAACTGAAAAGAAAAAAGCCATTCCTCTAATAGCTAGAAAAACACTAAAATAAAACCTTCTGTGCACAATCCTTTGTCATGAAACATTGCTGAATTAGAATCTATACATCCTTTAAGAGAGAATTAGCCAGCTGCTTAGAAGAAAAGGATATTAAAAGAATGTTAAGCAATTGAGGAGCACAATTAGGCTAGGTAGCTCAAAGAAAAGCTCTGATATATTTCATCAGCTGAATGACAGTCACTGGGTTGGAAGGTTTAATGTGAAACTTTTCCCTACTACTCCAGAGTATAAAAGAAAAGTCGACAAAACAATGTAGACATGCAAGCAAACAAATCTCCAAAGCAGCTTGTAAACACTTAAAGTTCTTTCACCACTCATAGTTACCCTTCCATGCTCACAGAAGCTAAAAGCAAAAGACATTCTGTTGGTCCATATATGTTTACCAATTTAAAACTTATACTTGTAATACAATAGTACATGCAAGAAACAGATTAAAACAATAAATAAAGAAGTGAAGCCCAAGTGACAAAACCTGCATTTTCAAAAAGATATCTTACTTGGTTGAGAAATATTTAGGAAGACAAATGATATGTTGGTCTTCATTGCAACATGATTTGAGTGCAGGATCAAGGAAGCCTTACTGCAGCTGTAAAAGACTTGAAGTATTGAGTGCAGTTTTGATCTCTTCACTTATTATAAGACTACTTACCATAGAGGGTGAGCAACAAAGGTTCACCAGACTGATTCATGGATGAGGAGAGATTGGGTTGACTGAGCACTGAAGCTTAGAAGAGCGAGAGGGGATTTCATTGAAATATACAAAATTCTGACAGAGCTGGACAGACTAGATGCAGAAATGATATTTACACTTTAGCCATTCTAGACTCAGATGAGGCGAAACTATTTCATTCGGTAGACGGTGAACCTTTGGAATTCCTGACCACAGAAGGAATACGGTGCAAAGTCATTGAATATACTTTGGAAAGAAATAGATTTTTAGAACTTTGATTGTCAAGGGGTATGGGGAGAGTGCAAGAGTATAGCTTTGAGATAAAGGAATGGCAGAGTAGGTTCAATGAGCTGAACAAGGCAAAAGTGAGGACTGCATATGCTGGAAACCAGAGTTCAGATCAGAGTGGTGCTGGAAAAGCACGTCAGACAACATCCGAGGAGAAGGAAAATTGACGTTTCGGGCAAAAGCCTTTCATCGGGAATAGAGGGCCCGAAACGTCGATTTTCCTGCTCCTCGAATGCTGCCTGACCTGCTTTCCCAGCACCACTCTGATCTAAACTCAATGAGCTGAACAGCCTACTCCAGTTCCTACTTTTTATGTTTCGATGAAAAAATCTACCAATTTACTTTTGTCCAAATAGTGAAGTGAACGGGTTGAAATCTACAGGCTGTGCCATATACTTCAAGAAACTTAAAACTGAACTTTCTGCTATGCCTCAAAGATATATTAAGACACAAACATTCTATATACTGAAATGCTCCAACTAACAGTTGGAAAGCCTCTTCTGACTAAATAGTTGTTTCATAATTTCATCTTATTCTGTAAATCGGTAGCTCATAAGATCAGCTAGTCGTCCTCTCATTTTAATCAAGGTTATGTTTTGTAACCAGTTGAACAAGTCAATTATGCACCTTTTTGGAACTTTCCCTTATTTTCCCCAAACTGGGTGAACTGCTGTTCTTCTGTCAAAGAAACAAATTAGGTATAGACTGGTTTGTTATTACAATTGCAGTTACAGTTAGCAATGACCTCATTAAAATCTCAGTGACATGAAATGGAGAAGCCAAAATTTCTACTTGAACTTGGAGAAATATTTAATTACGAACATAATTACAAACTCTGCCCAGCCTAACATAAACGGTAATAAAAAACATGTTGAGCATTATGTAAGATCACCATGAAGCAATAGGGAAATCCATGATTCAGCAGCAGGGTTGGGACAACTCACAACGTTGAATGAACAGCATTACCCGTGAAACAAGTCACACAGTTGTGTTAATTGGCAAAAGTGATCTATTCCAATACCAAACCTCACTGATATACAAATTCTGACCAACAGCACCAAGAACAAACTTGCCAGAAAAAGTACTTGAATTGAGATGACATCTAAACAAAGACTTTAAGTTGAAACAATCAGACAACTTTACCACATATTCTCAACAAGGGGTCAGTGTCCCAAGTGGGGTCAAGAGACCTGAAACAGCAAAGGCCACCATTCAGCTTTGAACAAGTTATAATAGCCGTTTCCGCAAGTGCTCAGTTCTCCCTGAATGATCATGACCATTTTCAAACCTGAGATAAACTGTGTGGAAAATACTGCCATATATACATCAAAAACAAATTTAGTGTTCACATTTTTGAAACTGTCCATGCCGAATCAGTACACAGGAGCAGCACATTGGTGAGAGTAATAACATATCCTGCCAGGTCAACCATACTGCATCAAATTTGACAGTACAACCAACTCAACTTTTCTGATTTTCACAACATGTTTTGTTGTGTAACTAGGAGTATAAAATTAATTACTGCACATGGAAATAAAGGCAAAAATTTAAGATTTTAACATGGGCACTATTTACATCTCGGTCTCCTTCATATTAATGACTAGCTTCTAGTCCCCCGAAATTATAACGAAGCTCCAATCTGCATCACAAGATACTGACTGTATTTTATTTTAAATGACAAAATGGCAGATTCTCAACTCCATTTCCACATCATTTATGCAGATGGGTATGATGCAGATCACAATGCTGACAGCAAATATGACCTGCAACTCATTACTCTGCTCACATGGAAGTTCTGCAAGCACATGGTAAGGTTGAGGGGTGGAGAGGGGGGTGTCTGTTGTTTCGAAAATGCACCTGCAGTTCATTAAAAAAAACATTTTAGAAGTCAACTTGATGCAACATTAGCTCACATCCTGTCTAATTCAAGTCAAATTCAATTGCAACTTTAGTATCTGCACAAACAGTAACCACAATGCATGAGTATGCTAGACTTCAACATAAATGTACCTGAAAAATGATCTGAAATGTGCAGCTAATGTACATCATACCTAGCTATAAAATTCACAGCTGATGTTAGTTTATTTGGTATTCCTAATAAATATTAAATGGTGCAACAATAAACTGCAGGAGAAGCAGTAGGCAATCTAATTCAGTAACATATGTTCATCTTGTATTAGCATTTTAAATCCATCACCTTAAAACACTCACCACAGCTACCACTAGGGCCCCATCGTGACAAACTCTCAAACATTTTTCACTGATCAAGGAGTCAAGGTATGAAAAGCGTGTGTAACGATTTCACTGCAATCATCTCTTACAATGCTCACATTCTGATTCTAAACAAGCACGAGATCTCGCAAGATGAAACACAATTATCACCCCTGAGAAAGTCAAAAGTGAAAGCCCACTCCCAAGAAGCAAATGTCAGCTTTTGTACATGTCAGCTCATATTAATTTCTATGAGAATTGTACATAACAGGAAAATGGCACTTTTTACCCCCAAAAAGGTGGCTTAAGTATTTTTTGAATAAGTACAAATTTTCATAGCCCAGTGGAGAAATGCTGCAATATCCCCACAGGGAAGGGGGTGGGGTGGAGGGAAGGGGGTGGGAAGAGGGGAGTGGTGGGGGTGGGAAGAGGGGAGTGGTGGGGGTGGGGGAGAGAAGAAGAGGAGGAGTGCTGGGGGGGGGGGGGAGAAGAGGGGGAGTGCTGGGGAGAAGAGGGGGAGTGCTGGGGAGAAGAAGGGGAGTGCTGGGGAGAAGAGGGGGAGTGCTGGGGGAGGGGGGAGAAGAGGGGGAGTGCTGGGGGAGGGGGGAGAAGAGGGGGAGTGCTGGGGGAGGGGGGAGAAGAGGGGGAGTGCTGGGGGAGGCGGGAGAAGAGGGGGAGTGCTGGGGGAGGCGGGAGAAGAGGGGAGTGCTGGGGGAGGCGGGAGAAGAGGGGGAGTGCTGGGGGAGTGCTGGGGGAGGCGGGAGGGGGAGTGCTGGGGGGGGGGAGGGGGAGTGCTGGGGGGGGGAGGGGGAGTGCTGGGGGGGGGAGGGGGAGTGCTGGGGGGGGGGAGGGGGAGTGCTGGGGGGGGGGAGGGGGAGTGCTGGGGGGGGGGAGGGGGAGTGCTGGGGGGGGGGGAGGGGGAGTGCTGGGGGGGGGGAGGGGGAGTGCTGGGGGGGGGGGGAGGGGGAGTGCTGGGGGGGGGGGGAGGGGAGTGCTGGGGGGGGGGGAGGGGGAGTGCTGGGGGGGGGGGAGGGGGAGTGCTGGGGGGGGGGGAGGGGGAGTGCTGGGGGGGGGGAGGGGGAGTGCTGGGGGGGGAGGGGGAGTGCTGGGGGGGAGGGGGAGTGCTGGGGGGGGGAGGGGGAGTGCTGGGGGGGGGAGGGGGAGTGCTGGGGGGGGAGGGGGAGTGCTGGGGGGGGAGGGGAGTGCTGGGGGGGGGGAGGGGGAGTGCTGGGGGGGGGGGGGGGAGTGCTGGGGGGGGGGGGGGGGGGGGGAGTGCTGGGGGGGGGGGAGGGGGAGTGCTGGGGGGGGGGGAGGGGGAGTGCTGGGGGGGGAGGGGGGAGTGCTGGGGGGGGGAGGGGGGAGTGCTGGGGGGGGGAGGGGGGAGTGCTGGGGGGGGAGGGGGGAGTGCTGGGGGGGGAGGGGGGAGTGCTGGGGGGGGGAGGGGGGAGTGCTGGGGGGGGGGGAGAGAGTGCTGGGGGGGGGAGGGGAGAGTGCTGGGGGGGGGGGGGGGGGGGAGTGCTGGGGTGGGGGGAGAAGAGGGGGAGTGCTGGGGTGGGGGGAGAAGAGGGGGAGTGCTGGGGGGGGGGAAGAGGGGGAGTGCTGGGGGGGGGGAAGAGGGGGAGTGCTGGGGGGGGGGAAGAGGGGGAGTGCTGGGGGGGGGGAAGAGGGGGAGTGCTGGGGGGGGGAAGAGGGGGAGTACTGGGGGGGGGAAGAGGGGGAGTGCTGGGGTGGGGGGAGAAGAGGGGGAGTGCTGGGGTGGGGGGAGAAGAGGGGGAGTGCTGGGGGGGGGAAGAGGGGGAGTGCTGGGGGGGGGGAAGAGGGGGAGTGCTGGGGGGGGGGAAGAGGGGGAGTGCTGGGGGGGGGAAGAGGGGGAGTACTGGGGGGGGGAAGAGGGGGAGTGCTGGGGGGGGGGGGGGAAGAGGGGGAGTGCTGGGGGGGGGGGAGAAGAGGGGGAGTGCTGGGGGGGGAGGAGAGGGGGAGTGCTGGGGGGGAGAGGGGGAGTGCTGGGGGGGGAGAGGGGGAGTGCTGGGGGGGGAGAGGGAGAGTGCTGGGGGGGGAGAGGGAGAGTGCTGGGGGGGGAGAGGGAGAGTGCTGGGGGGGGAGAGGGAGAGTGCTGGGGGGGGAGAGGGAGAGTGCTGGGGGGGGGGGGGGGAGAGAGTGCTGGGGGGGGGGGGGGAGAGTGCTGGGGGGGGGGGGGGGGAGTGCTGGGGTGGGGGGAGAAGAGGAGGAGTGCTGGGGTGGGGGGAGAAGAGGGGGAGTGCTGGGGGGGGGGAAGAGGGGGAGTGCTGGGGGGGGGGAAGAGGGGGAGTGCTGGGGGGGGGAAGAGGGGGAGTGCTGGGGGGGGAGAAGAGGGGGAGTGCTGGGGGGGGAGAAGAGGGGGAGTGCTGGGGGGGGAGAAGAGGGGGAGTGCTGGGGGGGGAGAAGAGGGGGAGAAGAGGGGGAGTGCTGGGGGGGGAGAAGAGGGGGAGTGCTGGGGGGGGGGAAGAGGGGGAGTGCTGGGGGGGGGGAAGAGGGGGAGTGCTGGGGGGGGGGAAGAGGGGGAGTGCTGGGGGGGGGGAAGAGGGGGAGTGCTGGGGGGGGAGGAGAGGGGGAGTGCTGGGGGGGAGGAGAGGGGGAGTGCTGGGGAGGGGGGAGGAGAGGGGGAGTGCTGGGGGAGGGGGGGAGGGAGGGGGGGGGGAGGAGAGGGGGAGTGCTGGGGGAGAAGAGGGGAGTGCTGGGGGAGGGGGAGAAGAGGGGGAGTGCTGGGGGGGGGGGAGGGGGAGTGCTGGGGGGGGAGGGGGAGTGCTGGGGGGGGGGGAGGGGGAGTGCTGGGGGGGGAGGGGGAGTGCTGGGGGGGGGAGGGGGAGTGCTGGGGGGGGAGGGGGAGTGCTGGGGGGGGAGGGGGAGTGCTGGGGGGGGGAGGGGGAGTGCTGGGGGGGGAGGGGGAGTGCTGGGGGGGGAGGGGGAGTGCTGGGGGGGGGAGGGGGAGTGCTGGGGGAGGGAGGGGAGAGGGGGGGAGGGAGGGAGGGGAGAGGGGGGGAGGGAGGGGGGGAGGGAGGGGGGAAGGGGGGGAGGGGGGGGAGGGGGGGGAGGGGGGGGAGGGGGGGGAGGGGGGGGAGGGGGGGAGGGGGGGGAGGGGGGGGGAGGGGGGGAGGGGGGGAGGGGAGGGAGGGGAGGGAGGGAGGGAGGGGGGGGGAGGGGAGGGAGGGGGGAGGGGGAGGGAGGGGGGGAGGGGGAGGGAGGGGGGGAGGGGGAGGGAGGGGGGGAGGGGGAGGGAGGGGGGGAGGGGGAGGGAGGGGGAGGGAGGGGGTGGGGGGGAGGGGGTGGGAGGGAGGGGGGGGAGGGAGGGGGGGGAGGGAGGGGGGGGAGGGAGGGGGGGGGAGGAGGGGGGGGGAGGAGGGGGGGGGGAGGGGGGGGGGGGAGGGGGGGGAGGGAGGGGGGGGGAGGGAGGGGGGGAGGGAGGGGGGGGAGGGAGGGGGGGAGGGGGGGGGGGAGGGAGGGGGGGAGGGGGAGGGAGGAGGTGGGGGGGAGGGAGGGGGGGAGGGGGAGGGAGGAGGTGGGGGGGAGGGAGGGGGGGAGGGGGAGGGAGGAGGTGGGGGGGAGGGGGTGGGAGGGAGGGGGTGGGGGGAGGGGGGGGGAGGGAGGGGGGGGGAGGGAGGGGGGGGGAGGGAGGGGGGGGGAGGGAGGGGGGGGGAGGAGGGGGGGGGAGGGAGGGGGGGAGGGAGGGGGGGAGGGAGGGGGGGGAGGGGGGGAGGGAGGGGGGGAGGGGGGGAGGGAGGGGGGGGAGGGGGGGGGGAGGGGGGGGGGAGGGAGGGGGGAGGGATGGGGGAGGGAGGGAGGGAGGGGGGGAGGGAGGGGAGGGAGGGGGGGAGGGAGGGAGGGGGGGAGGGAGGGGGGGAGGGGGGGGGGAGGGAGGGGGGGAGGGAGGGGGGGAGGGGGGAGGGGAGGGAGGGGGGGGGAGGGGAGGGAGGGAGGGAGGGAGGGGGGGAGGGAGGGGGGAGGGGGGGAGGGGGGGAGGGAGGGGGGGAGGGGGGGAGGGAGGGGGGGAGGGAGGGGGGGAGGGGGGGGAGGGAGGGGGGGAGGGGAGGGAGGGGAGGGAGGGGGGGAGGGAGGGGGGGAGGGAGGGGGGGAGGGGAGGGAGGGGGGGAGGGAGGGGGGGAGGGGGAGGGGGGGGAGGGGGGGAGGGAGGGGGGGAGGGGGGGGGAGGGAGGGGGGAGGGGGGGGAGGGGAGGGGAGGGAGGGGGGGGAGGGAGGGGGGGGAGGGGGGGGGAGGGAGGGGGGAGGGGGGGGAGGGAGGGGGGGAGGGGGGGGAGGGAGGGGGGGAGGGGGTGGGAGGGAGGGGGTGGGGGGGAGGGGAGGGGAGGGGGTGG